>NW_011349997.1:0-231 GCF_000735185.1 Notothenia coriiceps
AAGGTTCCTATGTCTGATTGGCTGGGCGGATTGCAAACCACGCCCCGTAAAACTCCCAAAAAGTTTTGTGAAGCCGCCATTTTATTATCCTCGTATTAGCATTATTAGCATTAGCATTAGCCCAGCGCACAAACGGAGAGAGACTAACTTATAGCAACACAAAATAAAACATGGGAGCGGTGGAGGTGACGGCGTTCTGGCAATTTACTCGGAAAGCTTCAGTAGAAGCTG
>NW_011349998.1:0-8303 GCF_000735185.1 Notothenia coriiceps
AGCCAGTCCCCAACTCCGGGGACTTCCGGCCGGGGACTTCGGGTGGCAGTATACGCCGTGAAGTTGTTTGCGGCCTGCCAGTAAACCCAAAGCAGAAGAAGAGACGTCAGCGGCTTCATTTGCCTAATCCTCCCCCAGGGACTTATTCCGGTGTGAATGCGATCCGCTCTTTAGTTCATATGAACTAAGTTCTGATGAACTAAGTACGGCAAAGTACTTGGTGTGAAAGCGCCTCTCGTCTACTATCTCACACTCCTGTGACTCTTCAATAAACTGGGTAAATTGCTTCAGCGCACCTAAAGCGAACAAGTGGCAGTTTAAATTTGGATTAGAGGTGTCGTTGCTTACAGCTTACTGATGTCCAGTGGTCTACAGTCAGTGTAATACATGCCTCTGGTGCCAATTCCTCCACTTTCTATGTCTTTTCACTGCTATGCGATTCATGGTTAACATCCGCACTGGAATTACGGGAAGAATGTTGGGTCAAACTTGATATTATGATAATTGTGCGCTATTTAGTTTTTACGCGTTAAGTTTACAGATTAATAGAATATATCTTTATTGTCATCATACAAAGTACAACGACATTCCCTTGGCAGCTCTCACTGCAGTAACAGAGAGAGACCCAAGCCGCTGCGTCTGCACGCGCCGCCATTGTCCAAACTTCGAATCCCATATCGCAACGGTGACAGCCCTAAATGTTATATAATGCTGGGCTCTGCTTGTGATATAAGGCTTAAAACCACGAGAGCAGCAAGGAACATATGCGCTTGTACGCACACATATGGACATACTACACATACTACATACTCATGCATGAGCAACACAAGAAGAGTAAACACTGTCTCGACCCACACACAACGACAGAATGCCGAGCAGATGCTGTGTGGTTGTCGGGATCAGATGGACACTGTTGTTTCTGTTCTGAAGGAGACAACGTTGTGGTTGTAGACGGTAGGGCGCCTGATTAAATCTGACTTGAGCCATCTGTCCCTGCATCGCCCCGTGCACAGACTGTCTCCGAGAGCATTTTTTACACAGTTATAGAGGCAATTTGGTTATGCAATTTGAGAGCACTCTGAAAGATGCAGTGTCAAGAAAGAATAGTTTCAAGGTTTCAGTTTGTTTAAACAAAAAAAAACAGCTGAGACTGGGATCAATCTTCTCCTCTGACTCTCTGCAAGAAAGCCAATAAGTGTGCTTCCCGAAATGAAAAAGAAAAAGAAAAGAATAGAATAAAAATGAGTGCAAAAGACAATATATTGATTTGCTCAATAAATCACCCCGAGAGCGAAAGTTAATATACATTTACATAAAATCACAAAATAGGACATACTTTATTTTCTATTTTTTTAATTTAACTACGAAAAAACACTCAATAGGCGCGTTCACACCGCAGTACTTTTCCCACTTTAGTTCTGATATAGTTCCGAAATGTCGCGTTCACACCAAAAAGTGTTATTAGTTCATCAGAACCTTTTTTACCCCCTTTTCAGTCCCTGCTAGAGAGCAGGGACTTTTGTGGGAGAAAAAGGTTCCTGTGTCTGATTGGCTGGGCGGAATGCAAACCACGCCCCGTCAAACTCCCAAAAACGTTTGTGAAGCCGCCATTTTATTATCATTATTAGCATTAGCCTAGCGCAGAAACACAGAGAGACTAACTTATGTCAACACAAAATAAAACATGGGAGCGGTGGAGATGAGGAGGTGTCGGCGTTCTTGCCGTTTACTCGGAAGGCTTCAGTAGAAGCTGCTGGGAGTTTCTACTGAAACCAGTCCCTAACTCCGGGGACTTCCGGCCGGGGATTTTGGGCGACAGTATACGCTGTGAAGTTGTTTGCGGCCTGCCAGTAAACCCAAAGCAGAAGAAGAAGAAGTGACGTCAGCGGCTTCATTTGCCTAATCCACCCCCAGGAACTTATTCCGGTGTGAACGCAATCTGTACTTAGTCCATGAGAACTAAAGAGTTCTCATGAACTAAGTTCTGATGAACCTTTGTGGGAAAAGTACTGCCGTGTGAAAGCGCTTATTGAGATTAAAGAGGCCCTGTTTTCCCTTAACTGTTTCTCTCCCACACACTCCCCACCCCCTCCTGCCTGAAACGCCTCCATTGGACTCCTTTGTTTACTTCCAGAACATATTGACATCACTATGTAACACTCAGACTTCTATTGGCTATTTCTCTACCACATTGTTTGTGATGGGCTAAGGGGCGGGACATATGTTAGCAGTTGTCCAATCAAAACAAAGCCGGCCAGCTAACCAATCGGAGCAGACTGGGCTCTGGTTTCAGACAGATGGTGAAAAGTGGTGCTGCAGCACAGGCAGTATGAGAAAAATAAAGAGCTTTTTGGACATTAAAGCATGGAGACATGTCACAGTAGAGACACTACATACGAACCTGAAATGAGCAGAATATGTCACTGGCCACAAAAGCGTGACCACATTACCCCAAAAAAGCGTGGCCACACTTACCCCAATTCTGGCCTCATTACACTGGCTTCCAATTAGGTTCAGAATTGATTTTAAACTCCTTTTATTTGTTTTCAAAGCACTAAATGGGCTGGCTCCTGCTTATATAGCCGAACTCCTCCAGCGCTACACCCAGCCAGAGCTTTAAGGTCTGCTGACCAGCTGCTGCTGATAGTGCCCAAAACCCGAGGGCACCGAGCCTTCGCAGCAGCTGGCCCCAGGCTCTGGAACACTCTGCCCCTCCATGTGAGGTCGGCCCAGACCCTAGGGGTTTTAAATCGACACTAAACACTCACTTCTTCTCTCTGGCCTTCCAGTCAGAGCGGAGCACGACTCCTGACATTTCCCTGTGTTTGATTTTTATATTTGCTGTTGTAATTTATTGTCTTCTGTTTGCTATCGCAGTAAAGTGTTTTTTATTGCACTTTGGCTCGACCAAAAATCGTTTTTAAAATGTGCTATATAAATAAAACTTGATTTGATTTGATGTCCTCTTTAAACATCTCTTCTGGAAGAATGTCCTGTCCAGAACAAGATCGCAGTTATAACATGTCACAACAAAGACACATTAAAAGTGTGAGGGCTGAATCAAGGTTAAATAAATGGATTGAAAGTGTTGTGTTATCAGCAAGCTGGCTTCAAAACGTGTGTCTGTCCTTTCTAAATATAATATGTTGTAACAGGGACAGGGGACTCTGTACCCTTTGCTGTTGAGCCAGCAGCTGCAGGTGTTTTGATTTAAGGGATGTCTGCTGTTGTCTCCGATTGTGCCACTTAAATGCTGCTCTGCCAGGATGATAGTGACAGTGGAGTTTATTTTGTCATTGTACTGTCTAGTTTGGGTACTTTGGAAATCTTTGTCTTGACTCTAAGGTTTTGAAAATAGAGCACAATTTAAAAAAAACAAAAAAGTATACTTTCTGTCATGGATTGATGGGCTAACCTCCAAATGATTTAGTTTACGCCGCAGGAAGAATCTTTGCTGTGCTTCATTTGTAAATGCATGTTTATAAACTGTATTAGTAGGCTATTCAACTTCAAAAGTTAAAGGCAGTAGGTGTTTAGATTCACACTTTAAGTATTGGCCTAAAGAAAAGTACAGCTTACTGAGAATAAATAAGATCTGATCCTTTTACAACAAACACTATATGCACTTTTTATTTGTATTACTAACACTGTAATCCTGCTAGTAATCCCCAGGTTTAAACATGTAACAACAATCTTATTATTTATTTGTTATATGTAACTGTAAAGGAATACAAGTAAAACTAATTTGCATCCTGATTACGTTACATGTAATCCGTTACTCCCCATGCCTGAAGAAAAGTTGCAATACAAAACTGAACACTGCAGTGCAAGTCTCAAAGCAATTGTGTTAAACTGCAGCTGAAAGAGTGTCAGCTCTGCTCACCAGTTCACGAGACAAACTGTTAGCTTAGCGCCCGCAGCCTCTCCCTCAGCCCTCTCACTCACGACCTTTCAAATGATTGCTGATTAGGAGCAGTCCATCGCCTCCAGACAGGAGAGAGAGAGATGCTGAGGGGAGGTGGAGGAGGCCGTCCTATCCAAACAGCAGAGTATACAGTGAGTGTGTTCATTCAATGTCTGCAGTCTTTCCACTGCACTGAACACACACTGACTCTGCTGATAGACAAGCATCAGTCATTCAGGGAAGTTTCAGCAAACTGTTTGAAGTTGTTTCAGTGGATCAATGATGGTCTTAAGGATGAATGAGGCATGGGTTATTTTAACTTGAGCTCGTATATAATTAAATTCTGTCTCTGTAAGTTCAACCTTAATCTATTTTTTGGGAAATGATAGGTTACAGGGCACAACCGAAATATGTAATATACATATCGACAACTCAGAGGAAGATAGGCGTTTTCATACAAAATGGCCAACATTTAAAATCTGGCCAAGTAACTACCATTTAAGCAGTAAACAATAAATAAAGGGTCTTTTATATAAATACATCTGATATAATATACACAAGCATTGCATCGGGTAATAATGTAGGGCAGACACATTATTAGGGTGTTTATGAATATGTAAATCAGTCTCTAAAGAATTCGCATTCTACTAAATGAATTACCCCAACATGTTTTGGAGACATAACTGGGCCTCTGGTTGCATAATCTACTTAGCATCTTTTTAAATGTGGACGTGTGATGCTGGCTTATAGACATGAAGGTCATCTGGAACAACATGTCACATGAAATATCTCTTATTCAAGCTTATTAGTCGTGTGTGTGTGTGTGTGTGTGTGTGTGTGTGTGTGTGTGTGTTTACAGGTAAATCCATGACCGTGGTCTGAGTTTTTCCAGGAAACGCAGCAGATCATGTGTTTTCTACGCAGGTAAACAGTGGCAGCTGATCTCCCAGTCTTTGCTTTGGGTTTGTTTGTTTTGTACATCAAGGAGCCGAAGCATGTTCTGACCGCAGTGGACGTCACTATCTGCGCTTCAGTCTGGTTTTCCTGCTGATGAAGACATTTCGTGCTTCGACACCGTGTATAAGTCCATCACAGTAGAATCACTATTACTCAGCAATGATTTTATTATAGGCTATTAATACTTCAACACTATTTGTAATAAAAAACATAACTTCTGCTGCATTTAGGCCGAGCATCCACACTGCTCCATTAAAACACAATGTAGGTTTTTGAAGATCTTCTGTTAGAGCACTAAATTGGCCATCCTTTTTAAATCCTAAAACATATTATCATTGAAATAGCAATAAGGCAGTACCCTACATTATTCTTTTTTAAGGAACCATTTATATTGATGGATGTAGTACCATGTATTTTGTCTTTGTGTATTGTATATTTGTTCTTGTACCATGTAACTTTGAAGGTGTTATCTTTTGTTACCTGCCAAGGGACCTTGAATGGACATGAACAGTTTTTCTAATGCCTGCATTTTAAATTCTGTATCTACGTAATACTGATGTTAAAGGGGGTTTTCCCTTTCCTGAAGTGTGTTATAAAGGTTGTTGTGCTTGTAAATGGTATGCAAAGGCTAACATCTCTGTGAGTTATGCATTAAAGCATGGAGACATGTCACAGTGGAGACACTATGACATGTCATAGTGTCTCCACAGTGAGACACTTTGACATGTCATTCTGATATTAGCAGAAAATGATATTAGCATTTTCTGCTAATATCAACCTGAACATTTGCAGAAAATGGCCCCTTTAAACATTTTGCGTTGTCCCTATAAAATAAACCAAATACAAATATATTACTTTCTATATCAAGTTATGTGCTTTTATCAGTAGGCTATTTGTGGAAGTCATTTCTGAAAAAAGCCCCGCACACATAACGGTTATAGATTTTACAGGAGATTTGAAGAGGTTTATCTTAGTGTCAGGAACACTACAGCGAGCATTTAAAAATACTTTAGATTACGTCAGAGCCTCCAGCAAAAACCTCTCCACCTCTCAGACCTTTTTTGGGTCCTTCATGAAGTCCTTTCTGAGATCACATGGACGCTTGTCTGTCCTCTGACCTTTCGACATCCTAGCCACAGACTGCCGGTAATGCCATCGAGGAACTGAATCTTGTAGTTTTCCTAAACTGTCACACACAAAAACACACAAACACAACTCAAAGACTGTCCTGTTACAGCCTGTTGAACAACCGCCCACTGGAGCATATGCCTGAGTGAGTGTGTGTGTGTGTGTCCTCTGGCAGTGAGCCCGTACAAACAGAAACCCCTAAGTGTGAGGAGTTGGCATAGCAGATGCCCACACAGTTTTACTACGCAAGCGCCTCTTTCTCTCTGTAAATATAATAATAATCCAGGGAATTACATATAATAGACGTATTGTTTCAAATCATATAAAGCAGAAAACCCAAATCCAGAGTGACGTTATGAGTGGAAACTGCCTGATTGTAAGGCCGATCTGGCTGAAAAAATAAGCTATTTCTTTGTGGATAATATACATACATGTTCTCTTATTGGCTCCTATGTTGTCTTAACGTACTGTATGTGCAGGTTTGTGTGTATGCTGGGCTGTAAATCTGTTCATTGTGAGACAGTTAGAGCAAACAAAAACCTATAAAACACTGCAGGAAAGGGAAAACTCCCCAAAAAGCAGAACAGGGCCCCTTTAAGTCATGTGTGTTTTGTCGTCACTGAAATGATTGAAAACGAGTTGAAAGCATCCCGGATAAAACAATTGAAGAATATCTGGTGCTAGTAAACGGCATTTTGAAGAACTGAAACTACAAAACAAGTTAATGTTTTCAGAGAAAACCATTTATATCGTCATTAAAACAACCAGATCAACCAGAACCTGACTCATCTGTTTGGCTCATCCAATTCGCCCCAAAGGCACGTTCGTATTCACGTCATCGTAATTAAGATAAAAGATCAAATAACTTCCCACGTTATAACCTCCAGGCTTGTAAAATACGTCCTCAGATGTTGAAGGTTTTGTTACACAGTGTACTTTCTCAGGTTCATTGGAACATCGACTCGTTGATCGTGATTTATTTTCTCACACTCGTCTCTAGATATCCTCACCCACCCTTCATTGGTGGTTTTTCTTTGACATTATGGAACCAGACTAAGGCTGCAGTCAGAAACTTTTTATTTTTCCTACAGTAAGTAAAATAAGTTGGAAAGTGGCAGCCTTATAAAGAAATGTTCTAAAGCAGGGGTGTCCAAACTAGGGACCGGGGGCCAACTGCGGCCCGTTGTCCATTTTTAGTTGGCCCTCAGCAAAAATAAAGTATGCTTTTCCGATATTGTACTTCATAAATATATATCTAAACATATATTACACAGTAGTATTCGTCTCCTTATAAGGCCACTCTTCAAATACATTCAGTCAATTCAAGTTGAAACAATGTTCTAACAAATCTTAGTTGATAAAAAAAAAACAATAATTGATTTGCTTAACCAGCTTGAAATACACCCTTCATATTTCCCCTTATTAGAAGCAATTTGAGGCTCCTGTTTTAAGGAATGACCTGCCAACACAGTTTATAACTAAGGCCCCGTCCACACGGAGATGAAACCGATTTCCAACCAAAGTCGATTTCAAAAAAGTTTTCGTCCACACGGAATCAGCTCAAGAAACGTGTCCGTCCACACGAAACGCTGGAGACGCTGTAGTACATGTGCCGGGCCTGTAAGTGGCGCTGTACTTCAGCCACAAAATACACCAGAAGCTATAAATAAGACCCCCCGAGCATGGGCATGAGGCACAAACAAACAAACAAGTATCATGGTCAGTAGCGTCTGGAGCACGAACGCAACCCTGTGATCCGCCATTGTTGTTGTTGTTGGCGAAACGCATCAGCAATGACGCGGGGGGGAGCAGGACAGGTGGGGAGAGGCGGGGGCTATGGCGTCATCGATTCAGGAAATGATCGTATAGGACGTACGCACGGAGCCGCAAGCATGTCGTCAACAGATTTACACACTTTGGGAGCCGGTTTCAAAGTTGATCGGTTTCGGGCTTCGAAACCACGGCTCCGTTTCGGGTTCGTGTGGACGAACCATCTATACGATAAAGAACTTTAGCGGATACAACTGAAATCGTCTCCGTGTGGACGGGGCCTAAATAAAGTGAACCCTAAGGAGAGCTGTGATGTAGGCTGTAAAGCATATTCAAGTATCAAGCATAAGATACCTACTTTTGATTGATTTCGCTAACTTATAACTTAACTTATGAGGCAACATACCTCACCTTTAGCTAGTGGCCCAGACATTCGTATGTTTTTCTGTATGCAGCCCTCACATCCGCCATCATCTTTTAAATGTTCTTTGTGGATCAATTAAAAAACGGTTTGGATTCTGTGTTGGACGGGAAAAATTCATTC
>NW_011349999.1:0-8465 GCF_000735185.1 Notothenia coriiceps
CTCACCTTTTAAACTGTATTCTTGTTTTACTGTCATATAGTATTTCATAACTGTTTTTCATTTATTCTCATAAAAAGGTGACCAAACCGTTTGAGACCCACTGAGATAACTAGACTAAAGTTAACTCTCTAAAACAGAGAGTCCCTTACCTCACTGAGCTGTAGTTATCTCAGTCTGACAGGACAGAGCTCTCCCTCTCCTTGTTTTAGAAACAGCTTCTAATATCCGTTAAGCTAACCAGATGCTAACAACAACAATGCAAATAGTGAGTTTGGTAGAAATATACTGTATAATAGTAAAGTTATTGAAGATGATGCCATATTTATTGAAGATTTTACATTATAAATATTCCCCAAAATTATTCAAAAGCATATTCGTCCAAACTCCTTGCTCTAGTATGAGCAATAGGAGACTATTGATGTGTGTAGTGAGTTTGGTAGTAATAAGCTGTATAATAGTGATTGAATATTATTGTATTCTCTTTTTTCGGAGTTGCACTTTGCAGACGGTCCCTGAGCAGTGAGCACTCGTTTCTTCTCCGGCTGCGGATAGAGACCAATGTAATGTGTCCAGCTCGGAGGACGGCGCCTATTGGCTTTTTTTGATCAAAATGTGATTGTAGTTCGTTGTCAACCTTACGACGGTACTTAGGAGACGTCATTTGTGTCTGAACAACGTTTTCATGAGTTATTGATCCGTGAAATCAGAATCTCCCAATATCGTTCCAACTTTACTGAACTAAGCCAGAAGACCGTCTCATTTCGTAGACCGCTCGGTTTGCTGTTCCTTCACTTTATTTTTATATATACATTTATTTTGGACGAAAACTTAGCGTGAGGAAAGGCATGTGTGGCGTGAGTGCGTGAGATATGGGTTAATTGCGTGACTCTCACGCTCAATGCGTGAGTGTTGGCAGCCCTGCGTCCTGCCCTACTTTGATGCCAAAAAGGTCACCACTGGTGAAATGAGACTTCGCAGCTCTGTTCTCACCAGTTTGTCGTTCCTTTGTGCTCTCAGTGTTTCATTACAAGCAGGGAAAGTGCAGCCACAGGCTTTTATCTAGAGAGTACTGAATTACTGGGCTGTGAGCTAACAACGCTACAGGCTAACATCTCTGTAAAGAGGGGTGCTATCACAGTTAGCTTCAAGCTACATGTTCACTTACAGAGAGCACCAGACGTTTCTGTAATGAAATGAGTTCTAGTCTAGTTTCATGCAGGTGCTTGTTTGGTTTGCAAGTGGAACCAGTTTGCTATTTTCACTGTGATCTCACTCATATAGATATATAAGATATATATAGTCTGACGTTACTGTAGCCTTTGTATTGATTACACCTGATAGCCAGTAGCCTATAAAACAACAACAGAAAAAGAGCTGGTGTTGAGGGCCATCAATGGTAGCCAACTCATTGTTAATAAAAGTATGGTGGAAAGTAAATTAAATTAGTTGATTGTTGATTCTTGTTGATTGGTTGCAGTCCAAAATGTTGGAAGCTTTGAGGTGTTCGCTGCACTCAGGATTCATCCTCTGGGGACAATGAATGTTTGTACCAAATTGTATAGGAACATTTTAATGGAAAAAACAATCTGTCAGCCACCGAGATGCCACTTCTATCAACCTCTTGATTCTTTAGAACTCTCATTGACCAAATATTCTTACAACCCTAACCCTAAAGTTGGGTTCAGGCAGGTTGATGTTCAGAACCGGTAAAGAGTTCCAGACAGAAGGCTGTAAGCAACACACCATTAATGGGTTATAAGTCATGAAATAGTAGGTATTTTTGGTTGCAGTCCAAAATGTTGGAAGCTTTGAGGTGTTCGCTGATATCAGGATTCGTCCTCTGGGGACAATGAATGTTTGTACCAAATTTTATAGAAACATTTTTATAGACAAAATGATCTGTCAGCCACCGAGATGCCACTTCTATCAACCTCTCGATTTTTTTGAACGCCCATTGACCAAATATTCTAAAGTTAGGTTCAGGTTGATGTCCAGAACCGGTAAAATAAGAGTTTCAGACAGAAGGCTGTAGGCTCTCTGCAGAAAATGACTCCACAACACACCATTAATGGTTATACCGTAAGTCATGAAATAGCAGGTTTTTTTGGTTGCATTCCAAAATGTTGGAAGCTCAGCCGTCAGGATTCATCCTCTGGGGACAATGAATAGAAAAATACGATCTGTGAGCACCGAGACGCATCACGTATTAAATGCCACTATGGAGGTGTTGATTATCTAACGGTGAGTCTTGGGTCATGTTTTCAACTGTCTTATCGTCGGTTAATTCGCCCAGTCTGAACCTTTTGAGATTCAAACGAGTCGGGCAATTTTCTTACAGACTTCTATACAATTTGACTGAAAAAGCACTTCTTCACTGGATTCACTTTCCAAACACGGAGTCTACTTCTACTTCTTTTAAAACTGTGAGCAAACCTGAAATGATTATGTTTACACAGAAAAGAAGAATGCTTTGGTGAAACAGGAAGTCTCTAAACTACTACGTACATTTACAATATTTCGGGCATAATGTCCCCATTAAACTTGGCTTTGTGTTCAAAATACTGGTGTTGATTATCTAACGGAGAGTCTTGGGTCAGGTCATGTTTTCGCTGTATTATAGTTGGTTAATTTGGCCTTTTGAGATTCAAACGAGGCTCAAATGAAGTATCTACTGTCGAGCAGACTCTCCCTCATTAAAATGTGGCCATCAAATATGGAGTAGCAGGTAGAAAGGGCTTTTTGAAAGGACCACAATGGATAGAGAGTCAGGCAGGAGAGTAACCCCCCATCCTCCAAACATTCATCCTTCCCCCATTTTCTGCTGCTGAATAATTCATAGCATGTGGTCTTTAATAATTCACAGGAATAACATGACAAGCGCGACTGCTGTGTTCTCTGGGGAGCGGCCGGGGATGAATAAATGAGTGAATGAATGAGAGAATGAACTTCAGTATGACACGACGTTATGAAGAGGAGGATCGGCCTTTCTGCTGACTCGCAAAACTTTAGCTCAGGTTTTGATGCTTCAGACACGTTTTTCACAACAAGTCTGGTTAACCAAATGTGTTTATCTTAGAGGGTATCATCTTTCATTTCACTTCTAACTTTAAAATATTACTTAAAATCCAAATGTGTCATCTTATATCCAGCTTTATCTGCTGGTTGGTTTCCAAGTTAAGATGCACATCCATGTCAAGACAAGTGTTTTGACATGTTTCGGACAACAAGTCTGGCTTATGGTCCGTTTATTTTAGAGTGTTTCATCATTTATTTCACTTTTAACTGTGAAATAGAAGCCCAATGTGACCGAAAATACACCTGTGAGCTGGTCAGAGTCGTGTTTAAACAATCTAAGATATCAAAAAGATATTTCTTTGTCAGCTTAGATGTCTTTTTGTGTTACATCTGCTTTCTGTACTGTTCGGTTTCCAAGTAAATAAGTAGAAATACAATCATTGAGTCCATTTTTCACTGCGTCTGTAAAACACTGAACACTGCTGACAGTAACGGCCCTTAGTAAACCTTATTGCTGATTATATACTTCAATATATGGAGGAAAATACTTGATCCATAAGCAGAGAAAGACGTAGACATTCTGTGAATCAACCCAGCATTAATGTCCGATACATAACTCATTAAAGACTGGACTGTGATATGTGATGGTTATTCAACTCTTTTCTCCGCTTTTGTGTATTTTATGTCCCCAGAGCCTGGACAAAAGATGTATATGTGTCGTCTTACTTGATCAAATATGGTACATTATTCCAACGAATGACCATATTGTTCAAGAAAGTTCTTTAAAGTGTGCTTCACCTTGAGAAAAAGACCCCAAGAGATGCCAATCTTAGTCATTCTGCACGCATTCGATCAACGTCCTGTCACACAGAGGTCTATCGTTACTTTCTGAACTCTAATGACACCAAGGAAGTGTTCTCTAAAACACGCAGATTATGCCCGATTTTAGCAAAACTCATTCAAACGTACAAGTCAATATCCAGCAGCTCTGAAAGAAACTTGCCTCACACTAACAGGATGACCAGGTGACCCGCTTTTCTATCCTTTGTCCCACATATTCAAACAATGTCCCACATTTTGATTGTACGAGTTTTTAAACGTCAAACCACTGCAGGACAAGGGCTTTCTCAAATCTGTATTTCATCCAATGGCTGCCAAATACAGAGCTGTTTAATGACAATCAAACGGCGAGTCTAAGCAAAGGTCACAGGATTTGAGGACTTGGTGGAAACAACGACAAGTAAAAGCAAATGCAGCCAAAATCAAGACTAAGAAACTAGAAGGAGACGCTTCTCAGTTGGTTTTTGCAAATTTTCGAGTAATTTAACAATAAGGGAAGCGAAATTATGAGCCATAGTTGAAGGGTTTTTCAAAGTTAGATTGAAGCGATATCAAAATGTAGTACAACCTCTAAGCATTGGTATCATGTCTCACACAGAAAATACTTTAGGTCATCCAATACATTAGCTTTAAGCATCATAGATAGATAGATGGAAAGATAGATAGATAGATAGATAGATAGATAGATAGATAGATAGATACATGAGAGCTACCGCCAACAAGCATCTATGTCTCATTATTACCAATAAAAGCTGTAAAAACCCCAATGTCTCACCTGTTTTAATCGTCATGACGACAGCCTTCTTCCTACCAGCTACTATCAGAAGTTAATCTGCCCTAAAACACAAAAGCTCTCCCACTGTTGGCTTAAATATCCTGACAGTCGTCAAGGAAACATGTGGTACACGGCCCCCGCCCTCCTCATTTAAACTCAGCCATTCAGAGGACAAGGTGAGGAGAGAACAGGTGTGAAGGGGGAGGAAGTGAAGGTGCCACCTGTCTAAATGTGGGGTCTGTGCTACTTGATATCTGATCGACTGTGTTTAACCTTTTGAAATGATACGTTTGCTACAAATTGGGTCTTTAGGATTCATTCAACATTAAGAAAGAGCAAATAGTAAAAGAAGAATTGACAGTTTGTTTTTGAGTACAGTGACTTTGCAAGACATTTGTAGCTTTGCTAGCATCGAGATATCTTTCTTATTTCAAGAATGAGAAAACACAAACACTTGTTATGTGTATATTTGGCTTGTATGAAGACATTTGTCACTTTCCTTGCATCCAGATATCTTTTTTATGTCAGTAATTCGTATTAAGTTTGATTATCTCACTTCAATGGCAGATTATCTGAAATGAATATCAACTGAAATCTAGTAGGATGTCAACAATCCTGTGGGAGCTGCTGTTTAGACACAGTTCCTACAAATATTGTAACTGTTGACACGATGACCAAAATAAAACGTATTGGGTTGATGACAGTTAATGACTGCCAGAGACTGTTAGCCACTTCTAATTCAATATAAAAACACAGCAGAAGGTGTGTGTGTGTGTGTGTGTGTGTGTGTGTGTGTGTGTGTGTGTGTGTGTGTGTGTGTGTGTGTGTGTGGATCTGTGGACTCACCTCTCTTGATGTGTTTGAGTTGTCTCTCGGCCTCGTCTCTCTCCTCCGTCAGTCTGGTGCACTGCAGGAACAGAGCAGGTCGACTCATTACATCACGTTCAACAACACACTGAGGATACAGGTCACTGACACCAACAGGGTACACACACACACACACACACACACACACACACACACACACACACACACACACACACACACACACACACACACACACCTCTAATATCCAGAGAGGCACAGAGGGGGGAAGATATGGACTGGATGCTGGCCCTCTTACAAACTACAATCTGCCCTGCCTTTCTCCCTCGTCTCCAAATGTTCCCATGCCTTTATTTCACCAAACGACAGCTCATCACTTCTGATAACAGATCAACTCTTTCTGCTCCTGCTGACTTGACAGCTGCCCTAAAGAAAAGGCACTATTGGCTCCATTGTGCTATATATAAGATGAACAGCTGTGGAGAAGCTGGGTGGATTTTGAAGGCGATGAAACAGCTGCAGACGTCACTGAGGTTATTAAGCGCCAACCTGCGTCAACACTCAAGGACAAACTGCAGGCTGCATCTTTGGAAAGGACACACAATGCATCAAACTATAAATCAAACCCAAACCACGAGCATTTTCGCCCCGTTGTAAAACCCAAACTTCGTTGTAATCAATGACCCAACTTTGTATTTTTGGCGCACATTGGGAAATGTATTGGCCATGTTTGAAGACAGGGTTTAACAACAATCTTAGTTAAAATAACTTATAATGTTTCTTTAACTTAAAACAATAAGTTTGTGTCACTTCAAATGACTAGTAAATAGAACTCAATTAATAAGATTATACTTTAACTTAGAACATTTAAGTTAAGGTATAAGTGTTACTCAAAAATGTCGATGTAATCAGTTTCAAAAAATGTTTTGAGTTGTATTAAGTTGTCGGGTTTTACAGTGTAGTATTGGCCATGTTTGAAGACAATGTTAATATATATCTGGAGATATTGAAAGAACAGAAACAGCATGCAAGTTTAATATTCTCCCTCTTTCAACAAATGCGTTTCCAAATCTAAAAACTCTCTTTCGACAAAGGCAGAAAGCCAGCTGCAAGCGAGTGTAAAAACCTTTTTTTAGGAAATGGTTGACGTTTCCATTCAGTGTTTCCCATGTTTCCCAAAGTTGGCATAAATTCATTTATGGAAACAAGATGGCTGAACACAAATGTTTGCCTGGTTGAATCTTCGGTTCAGAATGAAAATAATTGGTCATTTGATGAAAAATAAAAGTCTAAACAAGATTAAATGGAGGTAAACTAAGATTCCCTAGTTGCTCTTTCAGTGAGAAACATCTAATTAGATGCTTTGATGGATCATTGTTGAGTTTTCTACCAAACCAATATGTTTGTATCGTCTTTCCCTCTCCCGTCTAATCTCAGATTAACAAGGCATCTCTTCTCCATCTGAACTGCACTCACTGCCTCTTTTCTTTATTGGACGCTGATGTGCTTCAGCCTTCTGAAATAGTGGAGAATCTGAAATGCTGCTGATCTGCACACGCTTCATTTAAAACGGTAATTGGAAGTCGTAGAGAACTCAGTGAACTCACGTGTAAAAGCAAACAAACAAAGAAAAGAGTCCGTCTAGATTCAAGCTACTTCCAGAAGAAAGACTGCATGTACGATCATTCCTTACGTACTGGATATTTACGAGTTAAACTATTATTGAAAAGAAAGGAGCTTCTTGTAAGTAACTAGTGGAGAAAGATTAACTTTGTGCAACCAATAAAGATTGAAACAAGAGAAAGTGTTTCAATGTCCGCCTCAAATGTCTAGATTCCTGCCTGTCTCATTCACTTCGTATTTTTGCCACTCAGTTTGCAGATCGTTGTCGTTTCGTTGCTTTGAGCCGGCTGTAGCTGCCTGTCATTCTCCATACGGGCTTATTTCATATCTTCTACATTTCATTAAGCCCTTCCTTAAGTCTCTGCTTTCTCTGCTTTCTCCTCTCTGCTCATATAGTGTAAGCAGGAAGTCAGAGCAGTTCTTACTTTCACTTGGTTTTGAATAAATATTTGTATTATATAATATATTTTAGTGGACATTTGACTTTGACCTGTTTTTCTATCTTTTTAACAGATAGGATTGGAGGATGAAACCCTCTTTAATTGCCTCTAACAATTCCACGGGGATACAAAAAATATTGATTCACTCCAGTTTAAGTTTTGACTCATCCATTCGAGTAATGAGATATTTGAGAGGTTTGAATGTATTCTAAATAGAAATAGCGCTGGACCTGCTCTTGATATTAACGGAGAGAATGTGAGTCTCCGCAGGGCGTCACCGCTGCACTCAGAGACAAAAGGATGAACTCTCTCTCCTCCAGCAGGAAGCGTTTGTCCCACTTTCTGTCTCGTCTCTACCTGCAGTCTCACACTCTGTCAGCTCTCATCTCCCTGAGCAGCAGAGAGGGTGAGACAGGCAGACAGAGAGAGAGGAGACTCTGAGGGTGGGACAGACAGACAGAGAGAGAGAGGATACTCTGAGGGTGAGACAGACAGACAGAGAGAGAGAGAGAGAGAGAGAGGAGACTCTGAGGGTGAGACAGGCAGACAGAGAGAGAGGAGACTCTGAGGGTGAGACAGGCAGACAGAGAGAGAGAGAGGACTCTGAGGGTGAGACAGACAGACAGAGAGAGAGGAGAAGGAGACTCTGAGGGTGAGACAGACAGACAGAGAGAGAGAGAGAGAGAGAGAGAGGAGACTCTGAGGGTGAGACAGGCAGAGAGAGAGAGAGAGGAGACTCTGAGGGTGAGACAGACAGACAGACAGAGAGAGAGAGGACACTGAGGGTGAGACAGAGAGAGAGAGAGAGAGACTGAGGGTGAGACAGACAGAGAGAGAGAGGGGGAGACAGACAGACAGAAGAGAGAGAGGAGACTCTGAGGGTGAGACAGACAGACAGAGAGAGAGAGAGGAGACTCTGAGGGTGAGACAGACCTCTGAGGGTGACA
>NW_011350000.1:0-21238 GCF_000735185.1 Notothenia coriiceps
CCCCTGCCTCCCTCCAGTGCAGCCTACACCCTCTCCACTGTTTTAGGTGTGTCACATCTCCACAGACAGCAGGAGAGCAGGCAGTGAGTAGAACTTAGGTATCAGGTAGAAAGAGCAGCAGTGAAGGAGAGAGGAGGTGAAGGGTAGTCGGCTAATCTCACAGCAGTCAAGGGAAGATGGAGAATAGAATACTTCATTAATATGCCACTGTAGATAAGGTATAGTGATGACATTATTAATTGATCAGAGAAATAATCAACAACATCTCTTAAAATGTATTCATCTTTTATCCATCTGAACTGGCTCGTTTTGCTTTACTTTCTGTCGATAAGTTGTGTAGCTGGACATCTATTTGCCACAAGCGTTGACACACTGTCTCATTAATGTCCCCTGCACTCTCTTTTCTCTCCATTCTTAACCATCTCTGAATGTTTTACTCTACCCCCCACTTTCTCCCCTCCCCACCCCCCCTCTCTCCAGGCATGTTGTGACAGGGAGTAGCAGTGTTTTATACAGGGTTCTACTCGCCAAGTGCATATTATCCTGTAAGGCTTAATACCCAGGTTGTAACAAAAGGGCAGGCTTGGAAATTACAGCTTACGTCGCTTAGCACTCAGCACAACAGTCTGACTCACATGAAAACACGTGTGTCTGAACTTTCACATATGCATGCAGACGCACAGGCTGTTACAAGTGTGTGTGTGTGTGTGTGTGTGTGTGTGTGTGTGTGTGTGTGTGTGTGTGTGTGTGTGTGTGTGTGTGTGTGCAAATTGTAGAATTACTAAATGAAAATATCATACGTATTAATATGTCGATCTGACATTTGAAGGGGTCTCTCAAGCTCTAGAACCTAGTTAGCACCACTTGTTGTACTGTAATCAGTCATCCAACATTTATTTTTTCTTGGTTTTTATCATTTTAGATTGAATATCTGTGACTTTTGGTTGAGGAATGACATCTCCTTGAAATTTTTCTAAAAACTGGCCATAGTTTACTTCAAATTGACTTATAGGAAAATATGAAATTCAACAGAATGAGCAACAATAAAGAAATATCCACTGTGATCTTGAAAAATGGCACATTTAGATCAGTCTGTCCAAACTTGGCAGCTTTGACTCAAGAGGTAAAGCCTTCAGTATTCTTCACATATCAGTCTTGTTAGTGTGTGTGTGAATGGCAGGGAGCCAGGCCAGCCCTCTTTGTTTTAATCAATCTCTTTTGGATGGAGTTGTGCAGCTATAAAATGCATCGATTGTTGCTCACATTTTGGCAGGGCTAACACACACACACATTCGCGCACACACCCAAACACTGGCTTGTTTAATGATACTTGCACATTTATATCTACACATGTTCATTGATACATACATTTTGTCAATCAAAAACATAGGACTTGCAAACCGTGTAATTATTAACTGCCAGTATTGACTCTAAGAGGATAATTTAAGAGCAAAATAAAAACCAAATAAAACTGCGGCTTATGTTGTGAATTTTTCACACTACAGCAGCCGCTTTTCATCAACAATCAGACACATCTAACAGCTAGAACCATAAGTGTTTCAGAATAAATATGCAGTGACTAGGTGCTGACCTATTGCTTTGAGGTGTGCGTGTGTGTATGAGTGTGTATTTATGTATGTTTTTGTGTTGTGTGTACAGCATATATTTCCCGTATTCAACTATTCAATGTACCTGTGTTTAACTCAAGTCCTCTCTTGTCAACATTGCAAAGAGACAACTGAAACATCATGTACAGCAAACAACAGGCAGAATGTTCGCACAAACACACATAAACAAACTGCAAAAGCATCCGCATAACCGAACAATCTGCAATCTACTACAAACTCGGAAGTGCACACTATCTAAAATAACCCTTTGGGGGAACAGAATACAAAAAGATGCAGAGAAGCGGAAAGAATCAAACACCGAAATACACTCTCCTCCTTCCATCTCTCTCTCCTCTTCTTCTTCTCGCACACATAGACACACATGCACATGCTTTCTCTATTGACATGTAGATAAATCAGAGGGAGACCAAGCAGTCACTGATGTGAAATGAAAATGACACTAATCTGCTGTTACCATAACACACAGAGACGCATCAATTATTAACACCTACAATAACTCCCCCCTCTCTTCTCTCTTTCTCGTCTTCCTTATCGCTCTTCCTCTATTGTGTAACTCTCACTAGATGGATGTGACAGAGTTTGTTGAAAGCTCCCCTGTGTTCAAGTACTGTGGTTTGGCCTTTTGAAGACATGTATATTCTAGTCCTGTTTTCTATTCTTTGGAGATCAGTGATTTCTCTGAAAAATATGCTCACGGTTTTTCAAGAGGGTCTCACGATAGAGAGGTTGGCATCTCTCATCTACTTCAATAGCATCACATGTCTGAAGTGACCTTTTCCTCACCAAATAGGGCTTTCTCACACTTTTTCCTCAGCAAATGTATAGAAATGAGAAAGAAAATACAGTGAATACAGAAGATTGTTATAAATGTGTGTACACCATTAAGAAAAGTGAATACAACTTGAAAAGACATTGAAGCATCTTCTATTTCTGTAAAATTGTGCAAGTAAATATACATATTATTGAGCCATAGAGAAGGCGAGAAAGTAAATAAAGCCCAATTCTGGACAGTAATCACATTTGTCCGAATCACAATGTGATTACTGATAATATGACCTTTTAACAGAGAAAGATTAGGCCTCAAAGCTCAAATGTCTAAACTGGAAAAGTCCTCTGCCCAATGCACCCATGAGACACAAGTGAAGTCGTAGGCGTGTGGTGCAGTGGGTTGCGTGTTGGTGTTTGGATCAGGGGGTTCAGGTTCAAACCCCAGTGCAGTCAGCATGGGCAAGACACTTCACCCCAAATTGCTCCTGCGGGGATTGTCCACAGTATTGAGTATGTAAGTCGCTTTGGATAAAAGCGTCTAACAAGTGACATGTAATGTAAAAGTCGATAATATTTATATCGGCAATAATAAAAGTAAAAATGTGGGGCTTTACAATCTGTGCAGCACACCGCACCCTCTATCTGTAAACCCTTGCATTGCTTTACATGCTAATGACATGCCTTATTTATCATTTTTGCAACTCATATATGTTGACTAATCCTTCCTTTCTCCCCTACCTGTTCCCCCTCTGCTCTCCTACACAGGTAACCGTTTCTTCCTGACCTCATTTGGCGCTCTGTATTTCTCAGAAGTGCAGAAGGAAGATGCTCTGTCCACCTACCGCTGCATCACAAAGCACAAGTACAGTGGAGAGACTCGCCAGAGCAATGGAGCCCGGCTCTCTGTTATGGGTAGGCAAAGTTTCCCTTTCCACTAAAAGTACTAAAATGCCATCAAAACATGAGCAGCTGCTTGTCTTTTACAATTGTATTACTTGATAGAATTGCATTACAGAGTTTTATGTTTTAGAGGAATAGTTTAACAGTTGTAACATAAACTTTTTTTTGTTTTGTTGCCAAGATGAGATGAGAAAATCAACACTACTCTGTACAGTAAATATCAAGCTGTAGCCTGGAGGTGTATAGCCTACCTTAGCTCAGCATAAAGACTGGAACCGGGCGAACAGCTAGCCTGGGAAGATAATCCACCTACCAGTACTTAAGGTTCAAGTTCAAGGAAATATATTGTCTCTGTACAACACAGATTTGTGCAATGAAATGGAGTTTAAAGATCCTTAACCAGCATAGAAGCATAAAAATAACACGTGTTATCCAAGTTACTACTAAAGTGCAGCCCATAATTCATAGCCAGGCTAGCTGTGTCCACTGTTTACAGTCTTTGTAGGCTGTAGCTTTATGTTATGGTACAGACATGGGTGTATTATCAATGTATTCATTTAACTCTCAGTAAGAATGATCCAACTATTCCTTAGGAACCAAATGTATGAATTTACGTTTCTTTCTGTGTCGTGCTACACCCACAGACCCTACGGAGTCCACCCCCTCAGTGCTGGATAGTTTCCAGTCCGGTGAGGTGCAGATGGGGCACAGCGTTGAGCTGCCCTGTGTTGCATCCGGATACCCAAACCCCACCATCCGATGGCTGAAGGATGGTCGGCCTTTACCTGCTGACTCCCGCTGGACACGGCGCATCACCGGCCTCACCGTTTCCGACTTGAGGCTTGAGGACAGTGGCAACTACATCTGTGAGGTCACCAACAGCTTTGGCTCCAAAGAGGTGACGGGTCATCTTAATGTCATAGGTGAGTAAAACACTAAAGAGATTACAGTAGAAGAATAACATCTCAAAATTCAGCACACAACAATGCATCACTTAGAACTCCCTTAGCTATCTTGACCTCCATTGTTCAACACTGACAAGTGCAGTTGGAGCGTAAGTGAGATGGACAGAAGTAATGAATGATGATGTCAGGTCATGGACAGGTGCACTGGAGACATCATATAAGCTCTGTTGGCTTTGCCCTGGCCCCGTGCCTGCTACACGACAAACCCCCCCCCCCCAGATCCCACCCTCACAACCCACCCTCGTCTGGGCCGAGCGTGAGCCTGATGTCCAAGGACGGCTCGTTCCCCCGCTGTGCTCTCAAACCCCAGCGTTGCTACGGTGACAGAGCAGACCAGTGGTCTTGCAGGCCTGTCGCTCTGTTTACCAAGGACATGAAGGAGGGAGGGAAAAACAGAGAGAATTTCATAATGCTGTGTGTTTGAATGAATGAGGAGGGGACGCTGGGAGAGAGGTAAAGGGTGAAGTTAGTGGACACTGGGCAGACTGGCCATGGGGCACATCACGGCGCATCCCACAAACCTCCTATGACAGGGCATAGAAGGTGGTACACATACACACACACACACTTGAACACACACTTGCAGTATGTGCACTCATTGCCTGTGAAGAAAGTCTTACACATGCACTGTCACTCTCCCACACACATTCAGCAGCCTCCAGCACTTAACACCAGCTGCTTTATTGCTCACTGACATTTTCTCCCCTTTCTGTCTCTCTATCTCTATTTTCTTCGCTGCCTAGCACACACACTCACACACACATAAGCAATGGAAGAAGTCTTGACACACAGACAACTAATACACACCAAAACGAAATGTGATTTGTGTTTCCTGGCCCTTACTCAATACAAATTGCTTTTGTTCAGCTATGGAAGTTATACCACCACTGTAATGTTTCTCACTGTTTAGGTTGTGATTTATGAATGAGAAGGTGTGGCTAACATTTCCTTTTCTCTTTTCTTTTCCTTATCTCTAGATCCACTGCGGGTCACCTTGTCTCCCAAGAACCTGAAGACGGGGATCAGCAGCACAGTCATCCTATCCTGTGCCGTCCAGGGTTCCCCGCACTTTATGGTGTCCTGGTACCGTAACACTGAATCTGTCCTGCCCGATCAGCACTTTTCCATCCAGGGGGCTCACAATGAGACATTGTTCATTTCCGCTGCACAAAAGAGACACTCGGGAGCTTACCAGTGCTTTGCCACGCGCAAGGGCCAGACCGCCCAGGACTTCTCCATCATACTGCTGGAAGGTGAGGACAGAAAGGGATTACCATGGCGGTGAATAATCATGAACGTGTACATCACAAATACTGTCCGGGGTTATTGTGCTGGTGTTTCTTCTGATGCTTAATAAGACAACAATTACGCATGATTTACATTATATAAATCCACCTATGGAGAAATGATGATATGTTTCTACTTTGTATGTGCAGTCCTGTCGGCAGTTGTTTCTGTATTTCCAAAAATATACTATTGAGGATTGTTAACAAGGGAAAGAAAACTGATTGAGTGATAACAGTTTATTTTACATTAAACTGATAATTGCATAGGATTCCTGGTATGTTCATCGAGTGTAATCCCTCAAATTATTTAAAATTAATTGTACTTTTATCACACACATTGAGTACATGCATATACTGTATACACCCATAGCCCGTATCTTCATATGGATAAGGTAAGTCTAGCACACAAGCAGATTGGCTGTGTTATGTTTGACTTTATGCAGCTCCATTTAGTTTCTGACTGAAGTGTTACTTCAGTACCTTACAACAAATGTCATATGCTTCTGCTTCCTAGAGTATGATGGTTTTTAACATAGTGCTAATTTAAATACAATGTAACACACTGTTATCATTTGTTTCTAAATTCTCACCTCTCGTGTCTTGTTTCTCAGATGGTACGCCCCGTATTGTCGCCTCCTTCAGCGAGAGGGTGGTGGTCCCCGGTGAACCCTTTTCCCTGATGTGCGCTGCCAAAGGAGCGCCCCCCCCCACCATCACCTGGACCCTGGACGACGAGCCTGTGGCCCGGGACCTGTCGCGTGTCCGAGCCAGCCAGTACACGCTCTCCGACGGCAGCACTGTGAGCCACGTCAACGTCAGCAGCCCGCAGATTCGCGATGGAGGAGTGTATCGGTGCGCCGCACGAAACTCGGCCGGTAGTGCCGAGTACCAAGCGCGCATAAACGTAAGAGGTGCCTGTCTACTTTTCAATATCAGTCATACAGATGCTTACCATAGCCTGACCCCTACCCTGTACCCTTCTATATCTCTACCTCTATCTCTATATGTGTGTTTTGCTTTATTGTAAATATACTTTTCTTTCTCTTTACTTTTTTGTTTTGTCCGTCAATCTGTATTCTTGTGTGTTACTGTATTTGTTGCTTCAGCAGCACATATGGTGTTTATGTTGTTTTTCTCATTCTCTTTCTTTCTTGCAGTTTGTTAATGTCCTGTTGTCATGCTTACTGTGGCTCTGCACATGTGCCTGTGAAAAAGCACATGCATAAGAACACATAAAAAATGCACCCACTGATCCACCTACTTCAGTTACCTGTATACACACACACACACACACACACACACACACACACACACACACACACACACACACACACACACACACACACACACACACACACGTTTACAGGCATACAAATTGTTCAAATAGTGATTTTTTTGCAAAACATATAGAAAAGAAAAGTGACAAAAAGAGATTAAGTGAGATTTAGCAAATGTGAGACAAAAGCATGAAGACACTTTAGAAAGAAACAGAGGGCAACAGATAGAGGGAAGAGAGCTGAAATAAGAGAAGAGGTTAGAAGAGTGAGGAGTGCCAGTGTCTGCTGAGGGAGTGATGGTGAACTCTGGTGACAGGACTGGTGATGTCACTGTCGTCGGAGACAACAAGAATGAGGAGTGACACTGATGGACAGGGATGTATCACGCTCTTTCTCTCTGTTTCT
Organism: Notothenia coriiceps; assembly: GCF_000735185.1. Classification (NCBI taxonomy): domain Eukaryota; kingdom Metazoa; phylum Chordata; class Actinopteri; order Perciformes; family Nototheniidae; genus Notothenia; species Notothenia coriiceps. The sequence continues at coordinate 7,230 of NW_011350000.1, forward strand.
CTATCTGTTTCTGTTTCTGTTTTCTCTGTTCTTTGTGGAGATGTGTAGTTGTGACATGCGAGTCCGCTCTAAGATGACATGCCAGGGTAATCATTGGAGTGAGAATGAACTTCATTGCCAGAGAGTTTCAGCTCTACATGCAAGACATATTCAACAAATACACACACACATGGACTCACACCTGCATAACCACACACGACAAAGCGGTAACACATTGGTAAGCGAACACACTTGCTGAAATGCCATACACTCAACTTATCCCGTTCAGTGAGAGGCCGGCAGCAAAGATACTGAGCCACACAGACTTTGTTGAACACACATGCACGTTATACTGTATGTGCTTGTGTGTCGGCGTGTGTGTGTGTCTGTGCTACTGAATAATACATCTTTCACTCGTCAGAGCTGAGACTTCAAAGCTCAGCACACACTGAGAAAGGAAGGAGAGAGAAACGGAGGAAGAGAAGTGGGGGTAGGAGGGCTGGAAGGAGAAACAAAAACAAAGATACAAGACTTACAATGGTGAGAAGGTCACAGGAGAAGTGACGGATGATTGAGGGATCGCTCCCAGTGACTTCCAGTAATGCTAAACACATTTTGTGTCTGTCTGCCCGGTGGCCGACAGCCTTCAGTCTCTGTCTTTAGGCAACAGTACATGACAAACATATTGAGGCATTCAAGATTAATTTCTGTTATATATTTGTATTTTTTATCAGATATTTTCTAGATGTTTTGATCCTGTGAGTCTACTGTGCCAATTACTTGTTTTGACCAGTATTGCTAATTCTCCTCGTCCCTCAAAACACTATGTAGTTTGAACCTTATAGATTTCACATGTTCATTGCTTTGAAACCATCAGAATACAATGTGTTTTTCACACTAAGCAACCTTTAACAAAGTACAGCACTTTACCCATGCCCCACAGTCAATAGAAAATGCATTGATTGTTTCCACGATGAGGCTGGCCCTGCACTCTACACATGTGGCAGGTTCAGGATACATTGACAGTGATACAACTCATAGCAGTTTGCACTCTAACATCTCTCTTTCTCTTTATACCCTCACATGCTTTTTTTCTCTGCTGTCTCCTAACTACTCCCCAACTCCCTTCCTTTTCAACTCTCCCATTTATTCCTAAAATTCCAAAACCTGTTTCTGACACCATCATCTAACGATTTTATAATTTTTCCCTCTATTTTCTTCCTCTTGTCAATCCTTCTCTCTTTCTCTGCATCCCTCTCCCTCTGCCCATATGTCTCTCTCTGCCCATCAGGTCCACCGAGGATTCGGCCTATGAAGAACATCACTGCAGTGGCAGGAAGAAACTCTTTCATAAACTGCCGTGTGATTGGGTACCCTTATTACTCAATCAACTGGTACAAGGAGGGGCTTCTGCTGCCTGACAATCATCGCCAGGTGGATTTTGCTCTCTGCATTTCTGCTCAAAATATATCAGAACCTGGGGGGGGGGAGGAATGGGGAGGTCTGAATCAGTGCCGGATATGTTTTGGACATCTCATTTGAATTCACAGCTTTTAAAAAATGTGTGAGTAAGAAGACCATTCATGCATCATAACACTAATGGTTTCTGTTCAGGTGGTTTATGAGAATGGGACCCTGAAGCTCAGCGATGTTCAGAAGGGGATGGATGAGGGGGCCTACGTCTGCAGCGTGCTCATCCAACCACAGCTGTTCATCACGCAGACCGTCTATATCACCGTCAAAGGTCAGTTGCAGGTCATCATTTAAAAAACTTTGTCGGACAGTTTTACAGTTCTTTTACATAAGGCTGAAGAGTCATACAGATGTCTCTCAATATAGCAGCGCTCATATTAGTTTGTTCGGTGGTGTAACTGATACATAAGTGTATACTTTTTGGGGGATTGTCCAATGAGTTAAACATATTGAGTGAATATATCTTTATATCATAATTTAGGTGCATCTAGGTGTGTTTGAGAGGGCCATGATGTCGAAGACGCAGGCGGAAGAAATTATGAATGAATTAGAGGGTTACTGAAGGAGGGATGGAGAGTGAAACAGAGGGAGAGGAAGAAGAAAGCTGTACGCTCTGCATTGCCTCTAATAACCCCTGATTAAGGGGCAGAGCCGACAGTGCAGCCTCTCAACCACATGTTGAGTGCTATTGGATCAAATGTATGTGTGTGCATGCTATTCTTATGCAAATAGGTGTGTGAATTACATAGTGTTAGTGTGTGCTATATATTCTTCATGTCATCTTGTATGATATTCGCTCTTCTCTCCGGCGATGGCATGACACGTTTGTTGAAGGAAGTTGTTGAGTGTGAGTTTTGTGTGTTCCGTCTTGAAATTAGCCGACGTGTGAAGTCTGTGATGCTCGGGTGTCTTTGCAGTGTTTTTCTATGCGTGTACACAAGTATACTTGTATGGACATGCACATGCGTGGGTAAATGTGCATTAGCTGCGTTTGGTATGGGTGTAGGTATGTGCTTGTATAAATGTGTGCTCGTCATGTCTCTGATTTAATTAGATGAATTTTAACGAGGCCCAGATTAAATCCCCCAGATGTCTCAGCTGTTACCCCCCCACCACCACCACAACCCTCCCCTCCTTCCCCACTCCAAACCACCGCCATCACCTCCGCTGCTCTCCATAGCAACACCGTTCTTCCCCCGGCGGATGGGGCTCTAATTAGAGCAGCTATTATAGGCTGGCTTTACCAGGGCAGGGTGGAGTGGAGTGGAGGGGGCACAGGCAGCTGCAGAGTGGGGAGTGGGCTAGTAGGCCAGGGTGCGGTGTTTTTGAAGGATTGGGGGTCCAGGCTTTGATGAAAGACTTAAGAAATCAGATGGACAGAAACACCACTAGTTTACCGATTAGCATGTCAGGTAAAAATAGCAGATTCTGAACCATGCCCAAAAAACCTCACTATGTCTTTATGTCTCCCACCTCTGTATCCTTCTACCTAACATCACTCACTCACCCTCCCATCCCATGTCCCCCCGATGCCCCCCAATCTTCACATCTATGTGTCTAACCATATTCTCTCTGTGTCTTCACATCTGACTATTTTCTTTATCATTAATTTATTCATATCTGCCTCAAATCTCTATATTCACCTCTTACTCACCCACTCATTTAAACAACCCTCTCACTGATTCATTCATCTTTTTCCTTTATTTTCCATTCCTTATCATCATGTATTATTCCTCAATTTCATCTGCCTGAACTATCCGTTTAACTTATATCGGTTACTTCACCTCTACTTCATTTGTATTTACTCCACCTTCCTTACCTTTCCATCTCTTGCTCAATCTTTCATCCACCCCTTCTCCACCTCTTACAGTTCCTCCACTGATCCAGCCATTTGACTTTCCACCTACTTCCATCGGCAAACTGATGTACATCGCCTGCGTGGTGTCGTCTGGAGATATGCCAATACGCATCACATGGCGCAAGGACGGGCAGGAGATCGTGGCCTCCTCGGGCATCACCATCGACACAAAGGAGTTCATGAGCTCCCTTCAAATATCCAAAGTGTCGCTCAAACACAATGGCAACTACACCTGCATTGCTAGCAACGATGCTGCCACTGTCAGCACGGAGAGGCAGCTCACAGTTACAGGTAAGAAAAAGTGGAGCGGAGAATATAGGTATAAAAGTGATATTTTGAAAGGGTTGAAGGGTAAAGGGAAGAGTTTTTTAATGAAACTACTGAAGGCATTTAGTATTGCAGTCAAATAAAGTTGGGTGACTTAAAGTTGGAGTATGGTCAAAATTAAGTGTTTTTTTATTCATATCTTCTCTCCTTCTTCCCCAAGTGCCTCCTCGGTTTGTGGTTCAGCCCAACAACCAGGATGGGATCTATGGGAAGGCAGGGATCCTAAACTGTTCAGTAGATGGGTACCCTCCTCCAAAAGTCATGTGGAAACATGCCAAAGCTGCACTAGGTACATGACCCATGTTTCATTGTTTATCTATGTACTGTGGTGTGTCTCTGCTGGCTGTTCTTGACACATTGTCATATTTATAAGTTCACACGGCCCAACAAAAAGTTTGATCAAAATCGATGAATCCTCAGTTAAGGTACAATTCATCATAATCTCCTGTCTCTTTCTGTCTAGCGGGTATTGGGAATCCGCAGCAGTATCACCCTGTGCCTCTGACGGGCCGTATCCAGATCATGGGTAACGGCTCTCTACTCATCCGACATGTCCTGGAAGAGGATCGGGGCTTCTACCTCTGTCAGGCCTCCAATGGCGTGGGCTCAGACATCAGCAAGAGCATGGTTCTTACCGTTAAGAGTGAGTATACAATCTAATGCGAGCTAATGTTGCAGAGTACGAGTTATTCATGCCATACCTGACTGCGGAGAGGCCATCTGGGATGCTCCAATGCTCCAGCCTTATCAGTCTTCACGCAAACGGTTGCAACCCAATGAGCCAGCTCGCACTGCTCTCCCTGTGACGTGTGGGCAGCAAAGCTGACCATGGACATAAGAGCAAAACAATAAAGAACACTGAGAGGGAGAATGGGGGTTTGTGTGTGTGTGTGTGTGTGTGTGTGTGTGTGTGTGTGTGTGTGTGTGTGTGTGTGTGTGTGTGTGTGTGTGTGTGTGTGTGTGTGTGTGTGTGTGTGTGTGTGACAGGCAGCGAGAAAGTGAGCAACTGAGCAATTGATCTTTTGACTCTTGGGATCTGTCTGCACACAATCAAAAACACTTTGAGCTTAATCATTATCTGCAATCAATCTCTCTCATCCCGCCCTCACTGTCAGTAACACCCCTATGTAATGCAATGTGAACATGCATGGGGGAAATATACACCCATACAGTCAATATCAAGTCAAGCATTACAAGTGGGCAGTTTTCTTTGAAGGAAGCGGCACCTTGACCTTAACAAACAGCAATACCAACAAAAGAGATGTTAACGCTTACTATCTGGCTTCTTTTGACATCTGCAAACACAGACACATGTAACCAGGTGCACATAAAGACAGGCAATAGTTTCACCAAGCTCTGCTTTCACAGGATTGCCTCTCTCTCCCTGGTGTTAGTGTTATTGATTGAACCGTTCCTCTCCTCTGCCTCCCTCAATGCTGTCTGTTTCGCTCAGCGGAGAGGGAGAAAAAGAGGAAAAGAGGGAGGGTGAGATGAATTAGTGATGAAAACAAAACAGCAGAACCCTCCTCAGATCGGTATTGTGTGTGTGTGTGTGTGTGTGTGTGTGTGTGTGTGTGTGTGTGTGTGTGTGTGTGTGTGTGTGTTGTGTGTGTGTGTGGCCAGAGAATATTGGGAGTGATTTTATGTGTAGAGTGTACACGAAAGGTGGAGTGTATCGCTTCTTCCTGTCCATTCACCTACACTCCAGTGTTAACTATTGGAGAATAGGAGAGGAGGTTTATTGACTTTATCTCATTGACCATAGCTCTTCATTACTCTACTGCAATGGAACTTGGCTACACTGAACTCCACCTTTTAAACTGCCCTATTCTCTTCTCTTCTCCATTTCACGTCTTACTCTCTTTCCACTTAAACCCTGCTTATTATCCACTTACTTCATCTTTCCCTCCTATCTCTCTTTCTTATCCGCCTCTGTCTTCTAATATCCCCCTCATCAATCTGTTTACTGCCACCATTTCGCCCGCATTTGTCCTCCCCTTCTCTTCATCTCACACTTCATTTCCCTTCTCCTTCCAGTCCCCGCGATGATCACCAGTCACCCCAACACCACCATGGCTAAGAAGGGTCACTTGAAGGAGCTGAACTGCACAGCCAGGGGAGAATGGCCCATCATCATCCGCTGGGAGAAAGGCGACACAGTCATTGACCCTGACCGCAACCCCCGATACTCCATTATCACCAGTCCCAACGAGAAGACGGACGAGGTGTTGTCCACACTCAAGGTAAGAAGCTCTTATATAGAGTAAGGCATCTAATTCACGATATCACACAGCAATTTATTTATGACAAATAGATAGCTTTCACTTTTCTCTTATGTCTGTCTGAGCTCTGTTTTTATGAGTCAAGGCAGATTCTAGTGTGCAGTGTGGGAAATAACGGGGAAATCAGACAGAGTGTGTTAGAGGTTGTTAAAGGTTGGTAACAGTCAAGGCCTATCTAATTGTTTAACATCAGTTTGCTCTGCACCATGATATATCATCACTTAGCTGTTAGTGTTCGGACCATCATCTCACGAGAGGAAGCTATTCAGTTTTGGGACATCCACACAACATATTTTGCCAAAAAAGAATGATGTCTCTCTTCTTTTAGACCTGCAAATAGCCATGTCATCATTGTACTCCACCACACAATGTTGGCTAAGGCAGCCACATGTCTACCTCCACTAAAATGATGTGTTGGGTATCACAGGAAAGGTGAAAATGTGCAGGCAGCTGTTGCACCTGTTGATGGACTGTCTTTGGTTTATGATACTAAGAGAGGGTCACCCTGTAACAACCAAGAGGAGCTAAATAACTTTGTGTCCAGTGATATTTGAGGATAGCCCCCCTCCTGCTGTTTTGATGCGCACAAGAGGGAACAAGCTTGTGTTTGCATATTCCACAAGATTAATTCACCTTTGGTGTCATTTATCCATCTCAAAATATAGACTTCAGATGGGACTCTTGCCTGTCGCCTTAAAATGATTGTAATTTATCTCATTCAAAAATAATTCATCTATTTCACGTGTGCTTTTAGACATATCTACTTGTTAAAGCATGTATTTTTATTTAAAGTACAGGCAAAACATGCTTCAATAGGGTTATTGTGATTTAGCGACAGTCTGTGAGGATACGCCATTACCAGCTAAAGGGACACAAATGGCACAGAGGGTGTGTCATTTGACGTTTTTTGAGCAAGTGGGTGGCAAGAAGTGAATCTTGACACCTGGGGTTACCAAGTGCAGCTCTCCTCCCAATGCAGCGAGCAGTGACTCACTTAAATACCAAATATGCGGGTAGAGTAAAAGATGTACTGACACCAGGGCAATGAAGCTGTGCTTTACATTCAAAGATGATGTTGGTCTCTTTGACATTTTGTATTCATAACTTTCTCCAAACAGCTAAAGCCAGCAGAGCGTGAGGATTCAGTCTTCTTCTCATGTCATGCTATCAATTCTTACGGCGAAGGACGAGGCCTTATCCAGCTCACTGTGCAAGGTAACCATTCATATACAAATGCATGTACCATCCCCATTTTAGATTGATCACAGCTTCGCAAACCTGCTTTTTCCAACCAAAAGTGTCTCTATTTTGGTTTCACCATTTCATCCCTAATGTTGTTCTTCTCCCTTTCTACCTAATTTAAATCATCAGAGCCCCCAGACCCTCCAGAGTTGGAAGTGCGAGAAGTGAAAGATCGCAGTATGAATCTACGGTGGACACAGAGATTTGATGGAAACAGTGTCATTACCTCGTATGATATTGAGTATAAGAACAAGACAGGTAGGTGAAAAAAGGTATTTTATTAATTTCACAGGAAATAGGATAGAAAATGTAATCTGACAGCGTATGTATGTGCTGAGCTCTTGGTGTTTATTTTTCTTTATTTGAAACACAACAGAATGTATAGAAATTGACTGTTGAACTAAATACTATTCTCAAGAGCTGTACTTGAGTCTTAAATAGGACTTAGAGTTCAAAATGTCATACTAACATACACTGTACTGCATACAACATTTGCCCCTCTTTCACAACTGTTTTATTCAACCAGTTGGATAAAACACTGAGGACACAATGCATTGTGAGGCAGTTGAGTTTGTCCAGTATGCTCACGTCTCATACTTGAAATTCTTGCTATTCCAACATGTATCTCGACATTTCCTGTGTACACAACGTCCACATAATAAGCAACTGTAAAAATGAAATGCAACATTTCAGTTCAGACTTTGCACAATGTTAGAATAGGATTTCAATCATAGCCTTAATATTGCATAAGAGTGAGAACAACATATCCCTAAATGAATCAAAATGTGTTTTTTTAAGTGGGATTATGATGGCCAACTACGTAATTTATCATATCAATTTCCACCAGATACCTGGGAGCTGAAACATGCAACCCGAAACATCTCCCCCAGCAACAATCAGGCCAACATCGTGGACCTGCACCCCGCTTCTGTCTACAGCATCCGCATGTACTCCTATAACTCGATAGGAAAGAGCGAGGCCAGCAAGGAACTCACCATCAGCACAGAGGAAGCACGTAAGTACAGCACTGCACTAATGTGAGCAAATATTTTCTTTTTTGCTTGTTGTATTACCCCTTAGTCATTGCATCTGTGTTGCCCTAACATCTGTCCTTGGACAGATATTTTTTATTGGGAATCTACCTGAATGAAAGAGAGAAAACTGTATGTGAAAAGTGTAGAACAGAATATTTGAGGGGCATGACACTTAAAAGAAACATGAAAGCCACAGATTGTTGGTTTGACCGTAGGACATGCAACCCATATAACCCTCTCTCACAAATCTCTGTCTCTGCAGAGCCTGATGGTCCTCCCATGGAGGTGATCCTGCAGCCAGTGACCTCTCAGAGTATCAGGGTCACATGGAAGGTAAAGTATTCAAATTGCCTGCCTTCTGAACAGCTATGTACTTCCTGAAAGATGATGTGTTTGTGTAACATTGAATTATCTGATCGTCTCATATTGCAGCTGCTTGCAAAGTAATCTAATATGTTTTTGATGTCAGTACTGTATATCTGTTTTTCATTCTTCAGGCCCCCAGGAAGGAGCTGCAGAACGGGGTTATCAGGGGTTACCAGATTGGATACAGAGAGAACGGCCCGGGCAGTAACGGCCAGTACAGCATTGTGGAGATGAAGGCCACTGGAGACAGTGAGGTCTACACCCTGGACAACCTGAAGAAGTTTGCTCAGTATGGTGTGGTGGTCCAGGCCTTCAACAGAGCCGGCACAGGACCCTCCAGCTCAGAGATCAATGCCACAACACTGGAAGATGGTGAGGATCGCAGTAAACAGCACACACATATATATATATATATATATATATATATATATATCTCAGCATGGGGACTTATGGGGAAAGGGATGTATTTTATCTTGTCTGTTTAAGAGCGGAAATGTGAACTGGTCACCAGCAGCAATAAAGGACACAAGTTAAACTGCATGGTGTATTAAAAACAGTGGCAGAGTAAACTGTCAGGCCTATGAAATATCCCCCACTGTCTGCTCTGGCTTTGATTCACTGTTACTGCAGTTTGTCTGCTGCCATTGTTCTCTTAGCTGTCTCACTGTCTGATCTATGTCAAATCATGCCATGCTTTGTATCCTAAAATTATTACATTCTCTCTTCTCTCAACAAGAATAAATGTTGGCTGCTGGCATCCAATGCTTTTTACAAATACCAAGGACACACATAGTCTCATAGACACATTACCCATTCAGCAGCACCGCAAAGAGCATTGAGTGATCCCTGTACAGTGAGACATGCAGAGATACTGCTATGCAGCCTGATGGGCCAAATGTTGAGCGAATGGATAGATGAATGAGCAAATGATTGAATGAACTACAAAAGCATTTCCCAGTATTCATATTATGAAATATGTAGGTTATTATTATATCTGCAATACACAACTCTATTCAGCTCCAAACCAAACACTTTTTAATTTGAGATTATCTACAACCACATTTAATAGAGATATGCAAAAACATTTTTTTAAATGTATTTTTTCCTAAAACATAAAGAAATAGGGCAAAGATTATCCACCACTGTCTGCGTGTTCGTATTGAACAGAGTCACTATTTAGATTCCGATTTTTTCATTATTAGAAATCACTTTTTAGACTTCATTCATGTTGGGGATTGGACCTCCAAAGGCTTTCTTGTAAACTAATAATACATTTGACCTTTTGACCTTTGGCCAGGAAGGAGCCAAATAAATCCAAAAAGAAGCTGCCATATTAACACACCCATAAAAGCATCTTTACAAGGACAAATATCATCATATCTTATAAGAGCACTTGGTATTGTTCTTGAAATATATTGTTCTTCTTGTGCTCATTTTTTTCAGCGTTGAGCTGCAATCAATTCAATTAATCTGTACGCTTCTAATGCACATATCTTTAACTACACGCTCAATCATACATGTACCTCATCCACATTTGTTTTTTCTCCCCATACAAACAAACAAATACGTCACATACATACTTGTCCACCCAGTGAACATTTGGCGGAGCCCCATTGGTCCAGAGCCGGATGAGCCCTCCAGTTCTTCCCTATGGCTGTCACCGTGGCGACAGTGATATTGATGGCCATTATGATAATAGTGATAACAACAAGCATACTAAAAATAATTATAATTAGCTTGTCTCTCTGTCTGTCTGTCTCTCTCTCTCGTTCCCTCCGCTGCTTCCTGCTGTAATTATCCACAGCTGAGCACATTGTCTCTCTGCTCCCTCTTTTCATCTTTTTCTGCCCTTCCCTTGCCCCCATTGCTTTTAACTCCCTTCCTCCCTTCTTCCTCTGCCCCTCACCCCCTTCTCCTCCTCCACCCTTGTCACCCAGTCCAAAACTGCCTTTCATTGTGTCCTCGTATTGCCCTTCTTTTTTTTTTCTCCTTCCATTTATGTTGTTATTTATGCAAGGTTATTCAATACATCAACAGTCTTACTGATTTGTTGTAGTGTTTACCCATCATGCATCTGCCTTCCATCTTTTTAACCCCGAACCTAATGCTTACAATTTGGAAAACCAGCTCACCTTTTCATTCATATCCTCATTCTTTGTCTTATATCTCTTATTTTGTTTCTTTCTAATTATTTAGCTTAAAGATTTATTTGTGCCAAACCCTGTTTTTCAGAATTATAATCCCCCTTCCCTCTCTTCCTCCGTCCTCCCCCCACCTCCTCTCTCCACCTCTTCACCAGCTGCAGAGAAATTCCCTGGTGGACTTGGCCAAATCTCTCTCTTTCATTGCTCTCTGTCTTTCACTCGCCTCTCTTCCTCTCTTCCGGCCCCCCCTTCTATCACAAGTTGACTTCTGTTCATCTTCAACAGTGTGCGTTATTCAAAGCCTGAAAGACTAATGGTCAGCGGCAGCCAATAGAAGAGACACCTGGGCTTGTGGGGACAGAAGGAGGCTTGTACAGAGAAAGAGAGATGGTGGTTGTAGAGATGGTCCTTTACACCAGGCTGGACGCATGTCATTAGCTTTTTATCGATCGCTAGCCTGTTTACTCACTTCAGGTTTGATATGGAAATGTAGGGGTTTCAGAGAGGAGGTATTTATTTATTAAGTTGCCAATGTCCTAATTTTGAGGCCAAAATGGTAGCCTCTGACCCCTACGACCATGTGATGGACCAGTCATTACAAACTCCGTTTTTTCAAACCTATTTAGTTTTAAAATGTCTAAAAATATTCATTAATCTCAAATATATCTGGCAACCTTTGGGGGGAAATGTGTATCAAATGACGCAAAAACAATTAAATTGACAATTTTCCAATCCTGAATCCTACCTAAAGGGGAAATTAAGTTAAGTCTCTAAAGATACCAAATATTTTCACTGAGAAATGTGTAAAAGTTATGCACACAGCAATCTAGACTATTGGGTTTTTCAATTATTCACTCTGTATAAACATCATACAGCTTTAATGAAGAGCTAGTATAAGCTGGTGCAAAACATATGAATGGGATATTGTGACAATGTGGAATAAGATCATCCAGTTTAAGCTATTTAAAGGGTTAAATAAAACTAAATTCTAAGGGATTTAATCATTTAGTTATTTTCTCAATTTTATCTGTGGCTTAGCTCAGTCAGCAAATGTTTTTCTTCCTTCTACGAATGGACTATTCTTTTTTAGGTGATATTCATAATGTTAAATAACTGAATATATGTTGTTTTGATCTTAGCATTTCTCTTCTCTCTTCCTCTTTGTCTTCAGTTCCCAGCCAGCCTCCTCAGAATGTGCGAGCGATTTCTGTAACATCGGATGAGGCAGTGATCACATGGGCCGAGCCTCCCAGGATGACGCTGCATGGCGTGTTGAAGGGATACCGCGTCGTCTTCTGGGCTGTGTTTCCGGACGGAGGTGTGTTCAGTGTGTCTGGCTTCTTCCTTTATACCTCAAAACTGCTCAGCCATTTGTCTGAACATCTCTGTCCTTTTGTTTATCAGAATGGGGTGAAATGCAAAACATCACAACCATCAAGGAGCAGGTGGAGCTCAAAGGCCTGGAGAAGTTCACCAACTACAGCATCCAGGTCCTGGCCTACACCCAGGCTGGAGATGGGGTCCGTAGCAACGTCCTGTACATCCAAACCCGTGAAGACTGTGAGTCCACATTTTAGTAGATCTTTCCACGTCTATAATGAATTTACCTTTATGTCTATTGCTTTCACCACACCTTTGGGACCGGTCTAAAGGTTGTTGTGCTTTGTTTAGGCTGCAAGGTGGGAGGCCGAGAGCCTGGGGGGTGCAGGGCGTCTTTGTTAGACTGAGGTTGCTGATTAAAACCCTCTTTGTGCTCTGATGTGCCATTACCAGTGCTAATGAGAATTAAGAAGCCCAAAAGTGTGTGTGAGTGTGTGTGGTTACAGAGCCTAAGGGTGTGGGTCTGTGCATGTGAATATGAATATGGGGAAGTGTTGGGGGGTGTCAAGTGCTTTTGCATCTGTACAGTGTCTTAGAGTTGGCGTGCGTGTATGTGTGTACATGTGTGTGTACAAACGCTATTGTTTGTGTGCAAGTCTCGCTCAGCACCAAGCACAAGGAGAGGGATTAATTCTTTGTGGCTTAAAGAGAATTAATTTTGTGCTTACACTGGCGGGCTGTGGATTACATCCGTATCCGCCTCTCCTCTCCTTCCCTGGGGCCAGGCGGAGGAGGAGGCAGACGTGTGGAGATGGAGAAAATGAGAGGGTAAAGTGGGCGCAAGAGAGAGGGGGAGAAGGGAAGGGGAGATTCTAAGAAGTGTCATTTCAGAAAAGACCTTTCTTCTCTCTTCCTTACTATATCTCCATTTTATGAGCTGGCCCTGCTGCAATAGCTCTTCAAATACGTGTGTTAGTCTTTGAGTGTGTGTGAGTGTGCACAAGCTGAGTGTCTCCTTTGCCCTGATGCGGGTTGACACTGTGTCCGGGGGCAACCTTTTCACATACGTTTAGCGCTCTCTGTCTCTCTCGGCCTCCCCCTTTTCCCTTTGCCCCTGTCAGTTGTGTCTGCAGCATTATGGAAAAGTGTTTGCAGTAGGATTCTGCAAACAGACAATTCTCAGCTGTCTTCTTCTGTTCTGCCTCTAACTCACAAAGACAGTAGGCAGTAAGCATAGTAGCAGGGAAGAGACTGAACAGAGATCCATTATTGTTATCTTTCTTTTCTCCTTTTAAGGGGCCGCCACACCCTGGGGGCCAAAGCATCATGTTCTTTTGAATATGTGGATATGTGTTAATTGTGGAATTAATGTATGTTTATTTAAAGTGGACCTATCATGCTATATTTGAAACATATATTGTAGGGCCATACCAAAACATGTCTGTGAAGTTTTTTTGTTTTTTTTTCGAAATACCAAACAGATCATGCATTTTAGCCATGCCTCATTTCGCTCTATTTGCTCTTTTCCAGCCCTGTTTTTGCAAGGGGGCTGATTCTGCTTTTGTGGCAGACTACAGCGCCACTTACAGGCCTGGCATATGTACTAAAGTGTCTCCAGCGCTTTCGAGCGGTCTCTCATTCCCCTGATAGGTGGAGAGTTGCCCATATAGGCGGAGCACCCCTTTTCTGACGTCAGAAAAATTTAAATAATAATCACTTCCGTTGCAGCCCCTTTTGTAGAGATTTGGGTATGGAGGAAAAGAGAGAGGGTTGTGTTTGCTGACACTTGGTGAGTTCCCTGACACACCGGGGACACATATTCATGTATAAAAGACGTACAAAAGTGCATTTTGCATGATAGGTCCCCTTTAAGTCAGGAAGTAGCATTATGAGTGATGAGTGGAGGGCATACAGGAGAGTGCTGAGTAACATGGGGTACAACTACTACACCATAAACCACAGCAGGTGGTTGGTGAACCCCCAG
>NW_011350001.1:0-5293 GCF_000735185.1 Notothenia coriiceps
AATTCAAACGGGATTGAAAAGATAATCTTTCTCTCTCCATTGACTTCAATACATAATCTTTCCGAAATAAGGTCCCATGGGGCGGAAGTAGATGGGCGGGACTTCGCCTCTCTATAGCCCAGCATTAGCCTCCTTTAGCTTAGCGGTGGTGACGTCATGTGACCTTGCTGTAGTTCTTTTATAGCCCAGCATTAGCCTCCTTTAGCTTAGCGGTGGTGATGTCATGTGACCGTGCTGTAGTTCCTTTATAGCCCAAATTAATATTAGCCACCTTTAGCTTAGCGGTGGTGATGTGAAGTCATGTGACCGTGCTGTAGTTCCTTTATAGCCTAACATTAGCCTCCTTTAGCTTAGCGTAGTGACGTGAAGTCATGTGACCTTGCTGTAGTTCCTTTATAGCTCAACTATAGATGTATTATTGTGCCAATTGCATTAACACTTATAATGTGGAGATATCCTGCTTTCCAAAAGTGCAAGTGTAGGCTATCAGGAATGTCTCTTATTGGCTTTTTGTCAAGGGAGGCCTTTGCGATGCTAACTTCAGGATCAGCCTTCAAAAATACATAATCTCTGTTGGCAAGCGACTGAAGATGTCCAGTCAGCACAATGGAAACAACATGATATTTGGAGGAAATGGACTGTGGAGAATACAAGAGAGGCAGATCGAAGTCGAAATATGACTGAAGAAGATTGAGGATTGATTGTACGAAAAAAAACAGCAGCACAAGATGCTAGGATGTAATGATTTGAAATGAGACAAAAACAGATGAGAGTATGTGGCGAGGAGAAGGAAAGGAAGTGTGAAGAAGTCTTACCTGGTTCCTGAGCAGCTCCTGTGTTTGAGGAGGAGAAGGAGGAAAGAAAGGAAGGGAGAAAACAGAAAGGGAGGTTAGCATTCAAGGCCCCAATTAAATTAAAATGCAGGCGCATGCATGTAAAGCACAGGAGAAGTCAGGTAAGGGTGAAAAGACACTCATTCATGCTGATCCTACTCTGAAAAAAAGGAAAGAATTTCAAAGACCAAAAAACAGACAGTTGTTGAAGTTGAAGTGTAAGGTTTTAACTTCAATCATGTTGCTACCAATGAGCTTTGATCAACACATTTCAAATGCCAAAATGTTATGGATTGCAAGTCGTGAGCAGAGGATTAGCTTCTGTTTACATCTTTCATCTGTATCTGACTCTAGTTCCCTGTCACACGTCGACTGAATTATCTTCGGGAATACTTTTCAGAAAACACACACCAAGACTCTTTACTGCAGCTCACAATAATGACTCCATTACCATCGCCTTTAATGGAGTTCTGGGATGACACCGGAGGAAAGTCAGCTCCATAAAAGTGTGAGAAACGACATTGGCACAGCGTGAGGTCGCCACACAAACACAGCAGGAGGTCACTTCTGCTAAACAACACATAACCCAGTTATAATCTTTGTGCTATGCTAAGCTACGAGGCTAGTTATATATATTCAGGAGAGGAACTCAACTGCAGTATCAATTCTTAAGTTGACAGCAAAACACACACTTTTAAATAAAACTAACTAAACTGGAACATGTTTATGAAATCTAACATTTCATGATGCTTCTTTTTCTTTTTCTTTTTCTTTAATATTCGTTATGCATGCTTCTTGGTTGATATTAAGCTGCACATTTCCCCTCTGTGGGAAGAATAACGTCATTCTGATCCTGCTTTTCTGTGATTTCCTTGCCAACAAACAATGTTTTCATTGAATACCATTAGGCTTGGGCTGCCACAGACTATAAGCATCGTTGGTTTGGTGTTTTCATTGGATGTGTAGACAATAAAAACACATATCATAGTACCATCCTTATCCTTGAACAACATCACTTGAGAAAAATGCTCCTAAATGGAAACAGGAAGTGCAACAAATGTTTGCAGAATATTTGACGTTACTGCAAAATATATAAATAATAATAACTTTGTTAATTGAGTGACCACCCACATATTTCCATACCAATGATAAGGAGAGGAAACCCAATGTGACCTAAAGGAAATACTTGCTTCCCTGGGGTCAGTTTTTATGCTATGCTAAGCTAACAGACCGTGGTTTCATATTTAGGCGACAGACATGAGTCGTTTCAATCCTATCCAACCCCAAAAATGACAAAAATAAGCACATAAAATAGTAACAGCCTTTTGTTATCACCATAACTAGGTACAATTCTTCAAATACAAAACAGGAAGTGCAAAAAAAATATGTACAAAAGATTTGATCCAAGCTTTAGCTAACGTATATATGATAAAAATAATAATAACATAGAAGAAAATGTAAGTAGTTAATTCAGTGACCACCAACATATTTCCATACCAATGATAAGGAGAGGAAAACCTAATTCCCAATGTCATCTAAAGGAAGAATACTTGACCATGCTTCCCTGGGATCAGTTGTTATGCTATGCTAAGCTAACAGACTGTGGTTTCATATTCAGGCGACAGACATGAGTCGTTTCAATCCTATCCAACCCCAGAAGATGACAGCAAAACACAAAATTAAAACAGGCTCAACTGGGAGATGTAAATGAATTCCAGCGTTGCCTGGAAAGAGCTGTTTGGCCCTCAGAATACAGTCTGGCATACGTTTAGACCCCCGTCGATGAAGAACGTTTTTTCAGCCAAGTAAGCATCAGGATTCCAGCTACGAGGCGGATTCTGATTAGAAAACCTGTTTCCTCTTCAACTTTTGCCAAATTTCAATCATGGTGATATTCTAATTACCATTATCCTGAAGACAGAGAGGCAGAGATTGAGTGGGTGTGTGTGAGGGAGGGAGAGAGGAGTAAAAAGGGAGGCAGTGTTTAGCACGTAATCCGGGAAAATCTGAGGAAAATGCAGCGTGAAGATCAAGTTAAACAAAGAGTGGCATCGCAGCTCTTTTACACAGAAGTGTGTGTGATAGAGATGTTGAATCGTTGCCCAAGATTAAAGGCCTCAGTACTCTCCAAACCGAATAGCTCGTATATGATGTTGGAAATATACATGTCCTTAAATTACAAGCTTCTGCATTCATTTTCAAACTATTTAATGGCCGTGGAAAATGTGTTTGGAGTACATACTTTGAACTACACATAGGCTGGTTGAAGCACCTGACACTTGGGGAATTGGCTTTAATGCTAGTAAATGCTAAATGCTACCCGTTAGCAGCTCAACAAACTTACAAGATAGAAAATATACTCTTTGTGGCAGTGTGAAAAAAAGTCCCAACAAACTGAAGTTCAGCGACTAAATACAAAGAAGTATTCAGATCTCAGAAGTAGAAGTACTAATACCACACTGTAAGACATCTAATTAAAAGTCCTGCATTGGAAATGTTCTCAAGTATAAAGAGAACATTTAAGTAAAGTATTCAACGTAAAAGTGACAAATGCGAAAGCTAGCAGACATGCTAACGTTTACGTTGGGAAACATTGAGTGAAAGGCGGCAATCAGCTCAGTTCATATTTTTCTTCAAGATTATCCAAAACATCTCAGCGGTTGATGCCTCGATGAACCCAGGTCACCCAGCCTAACCCTAGAGCCGGTCAGAAGTGGTTATCTTGCTCCATATGGTGGTCACTATTGCTAAGAATTGTCATTGTTTTAATGTAATATCAAACTACAAACGTTATTGAGCATAAATAAACAAGTTTCAACCAGAACATGTGATGAGGTTTTGTAGAACTCCTTTGCTGAGATTGCGGCCATCTTGTGTTTTCACTGATTTCTTTATTGTGCTTTTGTTACCACAAGATCAAATCAAAAATCAAATCAGGTTTTATTTATATAGCACATTTATAAACTATTTTTGGTCGAGCCAAAGTGCTGTACATATAATAAAAATAGCCTACAGTAGAGACACTTTACAGCTAATACAACAGCACAGATTGTTCAGAATATCAGATGGCGCATTACAGTAAGTGACAACAAATGAGGACAACAGGTCAAAGCTAAGCAGAATGAAAGTATAAAGTGTAGCAAAGCCAAAATGTAACGTCCTCATATGTTGACGCAGGGTCTGAGGAGGTGTAATTACTCCCACCATTTGTAAAGCAAATCTATCTGAATCCAAACCTGAACTCGTAAAGCTTAAACTCTGGACTTTGAGCAAAGTATTTTCTTTTATTCACATCTGCAATCCTTATTCTTTCCAAGAGCAATCAAAGAGTTTAGCTTGCTACGATCAACACAGTTTCCTACCAACATGAAGACACTCTTTAAAGGGGATAATCCCTTCACAATTCAGTGTAAAACCTCTTTGTTCTGCTCAATTCTACCCCAAATCCAGATCTAGCTTCAGTGTATATATAGGGACACAGAAAATAACAGCCTTTAAACTCTCCTTCCTAAAGCTATAACGTGGAGAGCTCCTAAAGATAGCCGAGTAAGTCATAAAGTCTCCCAGCATAGCATCAGTTGTCTCCTGCTTAAGCATTCAGGTGCAGCAGCGTAACAAAGTGCTTCAGAGCCACACATTCAACCCGGACCACCCTGAGGTTCAGCTTCATGCAGTCTGATGGGCTGAAGGGAGGGGGCTTTGCTTTGGGGAGATTACACAGCAATAGGCGAGACATGGAGCAGCTCTCCCCATGTTAAGTAAATGGAGAGCGGGGCGAAGAATAACTGCACGGTCGCTTTGCCTTATGGGTCTTGTGGGAAGCTTTTTGCTATTCCACCCCGACCTACAACCTCCAGAGGTGAGGTTAAATGACAAGGACTGCAGAGATGCATTAAACATGAGTGGTTTGGACAGAGAGCCAGACGTTGGGCCACTCCTGAGATGATAGGAACATTAACCAGGGTTTCACCAGGGCCTGAGCTGCATTTAATGAAGGCCTCGGCACCTCCCGATGTCTCTGTTTGACTCTCAGCCAGAGCGCTAAGCAGCTCATGGAAAACATAGCACTGCTTTTTCTGGCTCCGGTCGACCGATGTTCTGCCTCTTCCTCTTTGTCTGCATTCAGTTTCTAGCCTGACATCTTGTTATAGAGTCTTTGATGTCAACAGTATATGTAAGATTTTTTGTCAAAACAAAAACAGCAGCGTTTGAAATGTCACTAACGGCCCGTCCACACTACAGCTTCGACAGCTTCAAAAAAGGTTTCCAACGCGTCTGCCCATTCACTTTGAATGGGGTGACGTCACGTTGCCTCGCTTTTCGCCAAACTGAATTGTGGGTAGCAGAGCGGAGCTTTCCTGGCGTTTCAGGCTGCAAAAGTTGAGCAATGTTCAACTTTTGAAGCTTCTGAAGCTTTCGGTGGAAGCGTCAGCCAATCAAATCATATGCCAGCCTGAGCT
>NW_011350002.1:0-10262 GCF_000735185.1 Notothenia coriiceps
TGTAAAAAGCACGACCAATCATCTGAGCCGGCCCGGCAAAAATAACTGGATGGCCTACCTGCCTGTCAGCCTTCCATCTGTGCACAAACTTATCTCGTGCCCTCATTGGTCATGTGCGCGTTCGTGTGTGTTGGAGGAGGGACTCTGTAAGAAAGTCTGAAGGAAGAGGCAGATTTTTTCCGGTTGTGTATTTTCAAACTCTAGCGCACTCGAGCTGGTTTCTCCATTCTTACTTACCCCACCGTTAACTCTTTTTAGGGTGCAGCTATATGCTTTATTTATTTCAAAGTGGGCCCATTTTAATTATATATTTGTTTCCTCCAAATGTGCAGATGACTCCCCAAGTGCTGTGTTTAATTTATTTTAAAGTAGGCCTCTGTATTATTTTTAATTCTCCTTATAGGAGTTCTTTGTTTCTTATTAGGGGTTAACAGTTTTATATAACGTAATAAATAGCCTAATAAATGCAAACAAACTGTAGTTTCTGTCTGATATAACAATAAATACAACTTTATTAGCTATCAAGCTATGAAATATGTTTTGCGGTTCCGGACAATTAATTTTTTTGGCAAAAGGAGCAAAATGGCTCTTTTGGTCAAAAAGGTTGCTGACCCCTGGTATAGGCTGTTATGGAATGTATGCAAATGTCACTGCATAAAATCCTATCTGAGGAAAAGTAGAACACTGTTGGTTTTTGTGTATTAACTCATTCATTACGTCTTTGGTTTGAAGACAGGAAGACCTTCATGTAAAGTGTTCTCCTGAATCTCTTCCCCCTCGTGCTGGGCATCACGGTGTGCGTCAATCAAACATGACAGCTATTTACACTCACCGGCTGAGATGAAAGGTTCTGGCTCCATCGCTCAGGCCCCGCTCACCTAAGAGAATGGGAAAGAAGACAGACAAAGCAGGAAAAAGGCCTGTACATTTTTATATTCTGAGCTGTCTCAGATGCTTTCCTACAGCAGGCACACCGATGTGCACGCAAACTCACAGCAGCTATGTGTGTGTGTGCAGAGTCAGAGCAGAAACACACACACACTGCTGCTAATACTGCGGCGGGCCTTTGATGTTCAAGGTGCTGTATCTGTTGTGCATGTCTGTCCTCTCAAATCATCCCCAGCACTGGGAGTAAAACATGGAAACAAAGGCAAACAACATATTCAAAAAGTGTCAAACGACACATCTGCTGTTTCATGTTAGCGGGATTACGGTGACATGGAAGATTTTCTCTCAGCGAAGATGCAGGACGGGCTAATTGACAGAGGCTGCCGCAGGAGGCAGAGGTTAGAGAGGCAGCGAGTCTCCATCTCTGTCCGCAACTGTCCTCCAGCCAAACTCACTTTTATTAGGCAGCGGATAAATACTTAAAGGCTTCACATTTACATTTACATTTATATATCGTCGTGACTGAATACCTTTGGTTTAAGTCCGAAGTACCAAGGAAGCAGGCCGCTTAAACAATTAAAGGGGCCATATTTGCTTACTTCAGAAAGCTCTTTATTGTTCTCATACTGCCTTTGCTGCAGCACCTATTTTCACCCTCTGTCTGAAACCAGAGCCCAGTCTGCTCTGATTGGTTAGCTGGCCGACTCTGTTGAGATTGGACAACTGCTTAGAGATGTCCCGCCCCTTAGCCCGTCACATTCAATGTGTTGGAGCGATAGCCACCAGAAGCGTGAGTGTTACGTGATGTCATTATGTAAATAAACAAAGGAGTCCAATGGAGGCGTTTCAGGTATGCCATAGTCAGTTCCATAGTCTACATTATTGGCCTGCTTGAGCTCATCACATACATTGGTATTGGCATATGTCTGCCAATGAGTAACAATAAATTGCAGCAACCATTTTTACAATAACATGGCTTTGACACCAGAAAGCAAGAGAGAAGTTGATTTTATATATATTATATATGTCTCACTACAAATCTGGGCCTAAAATTAAATAAGAGAATCACTATCTCAAATAATGATGTTCCCATCAAACACAATCCAATATCTGTCAGAGTATTATTGACATGTAATAAACCCTGAGTGTGGAATTCTTAATTTCAAGGTTAAAAGTCTCTCTGTAATGCTTTACAGAAAATAATGGGATTACAAGGTTATATACACACTAACAAATATATTTCTTAACTTATTATTTGGGGCTGGGAAGCACGTCAGAGTTTCCTGCTGCAGAAATACAAATTATAATGTTGTACTTTTAAAGCCTAAAGTATAATCCGTTTTATTTATGTGATTTGGAAAGCCTGTCACTTGTGGTGGAGACTGATCCCAATGTAGGATTGAAAATATTACCACAACTTTGGGAAATGGTCAGCCAAAAATGTTCAGTGTAGATGATTTGTAGTAATCACCATGAGCATGGTCCTGTGATGTGACATGGACATTAGCACTGAGCTCTCCAGCTGTCCTGCCATCCTTACATTTACATGTCTCATTGACTTTAGAAGACTTTATTTAAGAGGGCTTTCTCTGTCAGAATAAATCAATAAATAAATGTCATTTAAAAAAGAATTTTCTATCCTTTTTTGAGTTTGTATTCTCTTTGCAGCTCAGGTTGATAAAGGGCCTGGCTAGTATTGAGAAGTGGAAATGTATTAATAGTGACACTCACCTGCATGCATCGATATTACTTTTCTTCAAATAAATGCTGTTGGTTTAAAAACAATTACAATTAGTTCCCTGGTTCTAATAGCATACCCACTGACTCCATCAGTCATTCACATGGGATGGAGCTGATCACTGAGTCCCTGCTAAAGGACAGCTGTGACTTTCAGCTCCACTGATAACTGCTCAGTTCTGTGTGAAAACAACACACAGCATCCCTCTCACTGCGTGCCAGCACTGGCTTCAGAAATGATAATGTAATGTCTCTGAAAGGCGTGGAGGAAAACAACTCTGCCGGTTTCATAAATCACTTCAGAAAAATGATAATAGATGCTGAAATAAATTTGACAATTATTGGCTGAGGGGAAACTTCTCAAATAAACAGCTTTATGGTAAGTCATATCACTTGGCAGTTGATCATCATGATCACGCCTGGATTGTCCCAGAAGGTGGCATATTTATTAGTATGCAACAGATGGGGAGCATGCGTTTTTCCTTGCTATGGCTTGTGAAATTGGTCTTTTGGTAGCAGTATAAATATGATGAACTGGAGCCTATAACAGGCACTGGATGCCACACAAGGACAAAATGTCCAAATGAGCAGCAAAAGTCATGTTGTGTCTGCTTTACAACAGTGCCATCAATGATTGATCTACACCCCGCTGAGCCACTACAGGAAACAAAGTATAGAGCCTATAATTTAGTTGGAAAACAATGCATGAGACCGTGGGCTCGTGCATCCATTTCAGCACAAGCATTCCCCGGTGCAGATAGATCATTAAACTACCAGGCGCTTTGCAATATCGTGTAGTCAATGTCACTGAAAAGATGGGACAATAAAGTGAGGTAGGGGGTTGCAACAGCAGGGAGAGAGCATGGAGATGTATTAATGTCACACAGGCTTTAGCCTGCCTCCTTAAGCCCTGCAAAGAGTCACCAAAGCCAATTTCCATTATCATATTGATTGAAATAGTTCATCATAGTGTAATTTTAGGTTTATCGCCGCCCGGTTGGGAATAAGACCAAAGCATTATCCAACAAAAGCTATTGTTCCAGGGGACGTTTCGCTGTTCCGGTTCATTGATGGAGTTGATTAAGTTTAAATGAAGCAGACACTGGATAAAAGTGAGGGTATTGACCAGCGAGCGGTGCGCCACGCTTGAGAAAGCCTGATACACGCGGAAAAGCAAGATTTGCTAAATGCTCTAATCTTCAATCAAATCTAACATCAATACGGACAAAGTTTGGTAATGAGAGATTCAATGAAGCATGCAGCAGAGAGAATTAATCCCCCTCGCCTAAACTGAGTTCAACTTTGAAGCTTGCTCCTCAGGATAGATAGTTATCTAAATGCTAAATAAGAAACGTATTGTACTTTTCACAGCATACTAATCATTTGTTCATTTTGTCTCCATTATTTGTTCGCTCCACATCCCTCTTGTTGATCTGGTGATCAGATCAACCTTGGATGGTGGAGGAGAATGGAATAATGAGGTCTAGAGCTCAGCGGTAGGAAATGTCCCGGCCTGTGGGGACGCTGCTGCTGTACTGCAGAGCTGGAGAGGGAAATGGGCAAAGAAATTAAGAAAATGTACAAGTAGTATAAACATTACTTTACACTGGTCTACAGGTTAGGCGTGAATCATTTGGAATTAAATTATATTCTGTAACTTAGGGAAGATCACATGATATTCTTTTAGCTATAGTTTTCACAGACTAGAGCAGTGGTTCCCAGCGTTTTTGGCTAACAATGCTTACCAGACATATAAAAACGCATTGCAAAATGTTGGTCTTTTACCTGCCAGACAAAGTTAGAAAAAGTATTAATTCCTACCTCATTGGTAAATTCAGAATCTGTACATAATCTAATATTATTAACTTCAAAAGTTTAACTACTGGACTCTCTGTTTGTGCATTCAAGACTACAAGTTCGCACATCGCCAGGGGCGGACTGGCCATAGGGACGTCCGGGACGAATCCCGATGGGAAGTGGGCCGGTCGGACGATGTGGGCCAGTCGGATAAGTCACTAGCAACCCAACCCCTTAGCGGTATTTACTTGCGGTACCGAGGTGGGCCGGCGGTACCAAAGTGGGCCGGTCGAGAGTCCCGGGCTGATTTGTAGTCCCAGTCCGCCCCTGCACATCGCACTTATTTAGGTTGTAGATTGGATCATGGATTCCAAAAGCCATACGTTTTATACTCTTTATTAATAATCCTATCATTATCTCCCAAATCAGCTTGTGACCCTGTGGGAGGTCTCGACCCCTATATTAGGAAACACTGAAACAGAACTGAAGGATGTATTTAGATGGCCCTTTATAATGCAGATGTCACATTTCATGGACACTGTAGGAAGTTTAACATCACTAAGTGTACAGTATGTCACATGGGAAGATGTGATGCTGCTTCACCTCCGGATGATGTCTGCAGTGTGAAGCTTCTAATCATCCAGAGCATCCTCCATCATCTGCAGGTCCCTCAGAACTTCCTGCCCCTTACTTCGCAAACTCTCGCGGTATTTTCGGATCAGCATGCATCCACCAACACAGCGCTGAAAAAGACTAAAACGTATTTATTGTGCGCAGCGCAACCCTCAACTGACCCGGCCGCTATACCTGCACAGGTTATCCCCGGGATGTATTACGTCATGATCAAATTTATATAAAAAAATTATATAAAAAAGAGCATGAAACACAACTAGATGTTGCCTCTACGTAATAAATAAATACTATTGTATGTATTTATTTATATGGATTTAACTGTAACCTTATAACAGCAATAGAATATAGAAACATTTGTATAAATCCTTTTTTGTTTTTGTTGGAGCAACTGCTTCATATGGGATATGATGTTTATGAATGTTAATATAAATATAAGTCACCACCAGTATTACAAGCATCATCTACAATAATAACAACACATATTTTAAAACTAACCCTGCTAATAATGTTTCTTTCGAATATTCCCTATCCTCCTGTATGGTGAGGCCTGAGGAGTCGCTCCACCCGCAGAATATAGTAAGTAGGAGCTGCATCATGTTGGGGGGGTGGGTGACATGCTGTCCCACAGAACAGGTGACACCCCCGCACTGAACAACATGCTCCACCTTGTAAGCTATTTTCTTTATAAAAGGCTTCCTGCTGGCTACGCCCAAATTCACTGTGTGCTTCGACGAGACATTATGGGGGGGTTTAATTTCTATTTTAGAAATAAAGAATAGCAAACCCGTCAATGTTTATCACACTATTATTCTATATTCATGCCTTGAAACGCCTAAAGAAAGCATCCCAGCGCCACCCATCGGGTCTTAAGCGGGCCAGAGTTGATTTTGTCTTAACTCCCTCTCTTTACTTCCATATGCCAGCTCATTATTTGCATTACTTTGTGCAGAGTGACGGTAAGTGTTGTCAACCTGCGCTGAGTGCACAACCCTCTGTTTTCCATTGTTGGGATGTGAGCTGTGGGAGATGAAGCCGAGCCGTGTGTTGTCAGGATCCCATCTAATCTGCATGTTTGTTTCTTAAACAGGGCATGTTCACTTATCCCCCTTCTTTCTCCTGCAAATCGACAGGAGATGAAACCCGGGAGAAGAGCAATAAAACAAACTCTGGCTCTCAGAGGCGCGCGCGCTTTGTAGCGGCGCGTGTGCCTGTTAGCGGCACATCCTGCGCCTTTTCATCTGTCAGTTACTCCCTCATGTTTTGTCATTTGCTCTGTATATTCATTTGTCGCCTGCTATTTTTTTTTTTCAATGCCTGCGTTACACCCGCGGTTGTAATTAAATTTCTCCCTCAAATGCGACAAAGGCTTTTTTTCTTTCTGCTTTTGTTCAGGGATGTGTTTGATTGCAGATCCTGCAGACTGCGGGGCTGAAGGCGGGGAGGTGAGCTCTCTGTGACCGCAGCAGGGTGGATGGAAGCGGGGAGGAATCGCCTGCAGAATGGGGCCTTGAAGGAGGTCTGGAAGTCAGTTTAAATCCTCCCTTCACCGTGCATAAGAAGTGGAATGCATCCGGCCTGCAGTGAGTCATTCAAGGAATTTTGCATCAGTAGGCCTAATAACTAAAAACATCACATAATCTTAAAAGGTGCGCAAAAATCAAATGGATCATCTGCATTAATTGACTTTTATTTGATCGAATTAATACCTTAATTCCCTGCTTTTAATTTATTTGTAGCCTCATTTATTCCATTATCATTGTTTCAGTGTAAGCACATTGCTCTCAGAACGAAATGAGCAGCGCCCCCTAACGTCCTCTGGCTGACACTGCACCTCACTGCAGACTGAAGCTCCTGGGCCCAGCGGTTAGTGAACACTTCTAATCCCAGAGAGCCGTTTCACACCCCTCTAAGTGAGCACTGCAACAATCACAACCGTAAATATTCACTTCTGTGTGAATGATTGCAGGATTTAAATCCAGAGGTGGGAGAAGTACTCAGATCTTGGTAAAAGTAGAAGAGTGTACTCTGTTACAAGTAAAAGTCTGCATTGCACATGTTATTCAAATGCAATAAAGTATTAGCATTAAAATATAATTGAAGTACCAAAAGTAAAAGTACTCATTATGCAGATTGGTCCATTTCAGAATAATATATATGATATGTTTTGATGATAATTATGAATGCATTCATGTGTTATCAAGCTGGTAAATGAGGATGTAATACAAATTACTTTATTCTCTGGGTAGCATGTGAATTTAATCCAGGAGGAACTGAAGCTACTAAATAAATGTAATGGAGTAAAAGTGCACAATTAACCTTTGAATTGTATACCAAGTATAGCAAATCAATCTCAAAATCATACTTAAGTACTGAGTAAATGTACTTAGTTGCTTTGCAGCACTGTTTGAATCATATCTTGAGTGCACAGCGGTGTAAAATGGGACTGAATGAGAGGGGATGGAAGTCCATGTTAAAGCAGCAGTGATGGATCACTACAGACGCCTCCTGATTTATTTTCTTCATGTCCATTTTTTCTTTATTCCCTGAAATCCTGGCTGACTCGTCATTTCGGCTCACATTCTAAATTTCTCCCCTCATCCGAATCAAACGGCTCTGTGCTCGGCCTGTCAGCCTGCAGTTTAGTGATGTAAAAAGAAAGGATAAAAAAGGAGGTCAGGCTGAGCCCGGCGGGATCAGGGCAGCTGCTCCCTGACCGGTCCCCCCAACACCTCCTGCACCCCCCAACCACCGTACACTGGCATTCAGCTGCAGAGTCATTAATAGGAAGTAATGATGTAGCCCAAGGTGCAGCATCGCCACACAACACGCAGCATGGGCATATTGTTGGCTGCATTATGAATCTGCTATACTGTAAATGACACATCACTCAGACTGGTGATGTTTACAGTGCGGCTATTGATGCATTGATTTTATTGTCCAAATGTTACTTACTTCAACTCTGTACAATTAATAATGTGTAGTCGATACAGATACTCTATAGATACATATCGTTCACTGTTGATATATTTACTGTTTATGAGTGTTAACTCTCAATTGTGTTTCATGTGCAAGGCATTGTTCACTTTACATGCTGCTGTGACGAAAGAATTCCCAGTAAATCTAATCTAATCTGAATATTTTAACCATCGTACATTCTCTATTTTATCAATATTTAGATAGGCCTACTTAGATTTTTCTTCTTTTTTTTTACTCAGAACATGCGTTTCCATGCACCATAATTTTCATGTTCACATACAACATTCCCACTTCTTCCAGGAACACACAGAAAACCCACCTGTCTCAGGTTATGATAATGTAATCGCGCCATAACGCACTTCATTGTCTGCCCAATTAGCTGAAACAATTATTACAACTTTGACTTTAATTACGTCTCAATTTGCCGCGCTGCTGTGTAACACTGCAGTGATTACAGCCCGTGGCCCCGGGCCTTCGGGGCCGCGCTGATTAGGACCTGTCAGCTGCTGCACGCGCAGGCAGCCATGCGTGATGTGCAACATGACCCGCTGTTGTTAAACCATGTCAACATATTAACCTGAATTCCCCAGTCATTATGGGCTGAATTGCCCACATAACAAAAAAAAATGTACACATATGTGTGCGTAATTGAAAGAAATAGTGTTTTCTCAAGTCTATTAGCAGGGAGCGTGACGTCACTGAGAGTCCCAGGGCCTGTAGTTCAGACAACAGAAGATTCAATGAAAAGCATGAATTGCAAACAAGCTGAAATACATGTTTATTATCAGATATTATGCTGGATTAGGAGAGTGATGCAGTACTGTTATTATGTAATGTACATTTACTGCAGGGCTGTTCTTATGTAAACAATCAGGGTACTTGTTCTCTAACTGAGTACATGCTACTTTATATTTTTTCTCCGCCAGTCTGTGCTAAGCAAATAATGTACTTACTGCACTACATCTATTTTACGTATTTAGTTACTAGTAATTTAGTAGATTAATTTGCAGTTTCTTGATATTTTTATTGAAATACATTATAATATGTTATGTTATAGGTTAAGGTATGTCAAGTAATTCGAATAAACCCTACTTTTACCAAGTGCAACATTAAAATGATGAACACAGAAATGCATTAAAAAATCATAAAATGTGTACAATATACTACGCTACTTGTACTTAAGTAATTAATTGGAGCACTTCTTCCACCAGTGTAACTATTAAATTGAATCTGATGAGTCATGGGATGATTACATGTAGGCCAACTGAAATAAAGAGGTTTGACAAGGCAGGCTGGTGTTTTGGGAGGGCCAAAAGGTTCATCTGAAGCACATTTGATCCTTGTCAAAATATATTGATTCATGTTCTTTCAGCAGACAGTTGATGTCTCCCTTAATTTCTGACTGGCCATCTGCAATGAGTGATGAGGGCGGACTCCTGTTCTCTGGAGGCCAACACAGAATGTCAGGGATCAACACATCAGTTATGAAATATGAAAATGATCTTTTCCCATTAAATCTGAGATATGACACAACATTCTGTAACACTTTCTATGAAGTAAATGTCTATATTGAATTATAATTGGGTTACAACATTGTATAACTATTGTATAAGCATTTAATATGTATAATGCTTTATATCAGCAGTAATAAAACATTACAACACATTGTATGACCTACAATGTCAAGTATCATATCACAAAATATTGCTGCTCACTTTTTCCTCTATACTAAAAGCAAACAATAAGCACTTGTAATAACTTATAGTTTAATGAAAATGCATTATGAAAGTGATTATAATGCATTATATAAAGGTCATAATGGTGGAATAATATTACACTATGGAAAGAAATGTCAGTGAGCTTTTTGGAAATGTTGTGACACTTGACCATAGTCATTGAAAAAACCTATACAAATGTGTTATGATAGTTCACATTATGTTAGGTCATAGAAGGTGCGACCCAAACCTCCCTCAATGATCATTTCTAAAAGATGGTCAGTGATGTATGCATAATGCAGAGCAGATGCTCCTATATCTCCTATATCAAATAGCTCATACTCTAGGTGCTTACAGATGAGGATTGTCCGAGTCCCGGCTGCAGACTGGGCCTCAGGTTTTTTTTATGAATTTCCCCTCAGCCACAATCAGTGCAGCCGAGTTTCCTTTGGTGTATCCAGAGGTGAATAATTTATGGGAGGATAAAAGCGTTTTTGGTAGAGAGCTAGACAGTCA
>NW_011350003.1:0-2500 GCF_000735185.1 Notothenia coriiceps
ACGTCTGTGGAATCAGCTTCCAGAGAACATACGGACCTCGGCATCACTCTCAGTTTTTAGGAAATGCCTCAAGACCCACCTGTTCCACACCGCATTTTACTGACTGTCATTTACTTTATTTATTTATTTATTTTTGAACCTTTTATGCTCTTAATCTTTTATTTTTTATATTGCCATATTGTATCCAATAAGCTCCTTTAGGCAAGGCAAGGCAAGTTTATTTATATAGCACCTTTCAACACAAGGCAATTCAAAGTGCTTTACAGAAAATGAAAGACATTAAGAAAATGGCATTTAAAATCAGTCATTAAAAAGAAAAGATAATTTAGATATATTCTTATTTTTTCCTTATAGCTTTGTGAAGCACCTTGAGATGACGGTGTCTTTAAAGTGTGCTATATAAATCAAATGTATTATTATATTATTACATCTCAGTACCCCTGAAATCAACACGAGGTCTGAATGTGATTCTTGATATCTGGAGAATGACATGTGATCATTACACATCTTAAACCAACAGTAAAGTGATCTACTAACAGGTATGGTGTTTGAATCATGTCCTGGGGTATCCTCTTCCTCTTTGCCCTAAAGATTCATTGTTTTCAAAAACATTGAAAGACACAAGGAAGTTCATTTGTGGATTTTTGATTTGCTAAGTTATTTACCTCACCCCCAATTCTCTTTGAGATCACTGTCAAAAAAGACAACAGCTCTTTCTTTGAAAGGCTATTAACGGGCTCAAAAGCTCATTCAGGGAGTGACTGAGGATCCTCCGGGTTCTGAAGAACGACTCGGAAGGTCTGTAATGAACATTTGAAGCAGAAGCATCTCTCCGCTGTCAATCATGTCTCAAATGGCACTTTATGTTATTTGATAGTTAACCCTTTGATCCACGAATGACTGGACCCTACACTCTTCCATAAGTGGGTCAAAAAGGACCCGTATTAGAATAATGTGTTTTTATGCCATTTTTGTCATTTTGGTTAAGAAAAATCACTTCACATTAGAAATATAAAAATGTTCACTATTTCTAATATTAGAAAAAAAAAATACATTTTGAAAAAAAACGAAATTCCATAGAAAATGCATGCAGGTCATTGTTGACCCACTTATGGAAGCTTAGGGTAGTAATACAAAAACTACAATTTCTTAAAATATAAATAGAAAATGTGAATGGCATGATATCCAAAACTTGTTTTTTGAGGAATAGCTGGAATATGAAATGATAAAAAAATGTAATTACAAAGATACTTCAAGAAAACCACCTCACAGGGTCAAAAGAGACCCACTTATGCATCTAAGGGTTACACTGTGTATTTGATTTATGGTGGACTGCCAATGCCATGTCTCCATTGTTTGTTGGGGCTTAATGGAGTTTTGTAATTGTATCTAATCTAAATAGATTTTGTAGAATTTGTTGACAGAGAATCTGCCTCTTCTTTTGAAAAAGGCTCAGAAATGTACTATAACAGGAAGGCACTGTAGTTTTATCTTTTATTTGACTATCATAGGAGGAACATGTTACAATTGTTTGTGAGAGAGAAAGTCCCTCTGGGGGGAACACGCATGGGTTGTAGCCTTTGCAGACCTTTTACATAACAACACATACAGGAAAGGGAACCCCCATGCGTCTAACAGAGCCTCTTCCATCCACATGCTGGCACTCTAGTGAGTGTGTGAGGCAGTGGGATGGTGTGTGTGGGATTACGTGTGTGTTGATGTTAATGAAGGAGCAGCCAGTGCAACAGGGTGCCTCACTCGTTGTGTGACATACAGTAGAGGAAACATCCTTCTCCTACTGATCTATACACTCAGTTTGGGATCTCTATATTACCTGCTGCTGTTTCAGTATCATCCCTTACAACAGAAACTACACAGGAAGAGGGACATAGAGAGACAGCCCTCAATGTAAAGAATTCAATGAAATATGGAACATAAATATATTCTGCAGCAAGATAAGATATACACAAATCTATCAGGTGAATGTTGTGTTATTATTCAGATATTATATATATTTAGATGCTTTGGTAACACCGTTAAACGTATGTGCCAAAAAAGCCCCATTGAATTGAATTGAGAAGAGAGACAGGCAGAAAGACACAGAGGGACAGGCAGAAAGACACAGAGAGATAGATAGACAGGCAGAAAGACACAGAGAGACAGAGGGACAGAGAGACAGGCAGAAAGACGCAGACAGAGGGACAGACAGGCAGAAAGACACAGACAGGCAGACTGAGGGACAGACAGATGGCAGAGAGACACAGAGACACAGAGGGACAGGCAGAGAGACGGACAGAGGGACAGGCAGGCAGAGAGACAGAGGGACAGACAGGCAGAAAGAAGGACAGACAGGCAGAGAGACGGACAGACAGGCAGAGAGACAGACTTAGGAGGAGCAGACAGTAGACTGTAATGATTCCAGATGAGCTGAGTGTTCTGCCTGACAACTGAAATGAACAGGAATCAATAGTGAGAGCGTCTGTCTGCAGCAGATAAGACA
>NW_011350004.1:0-10645 GCF_000735185.1 Notothenia coriiceps
TATGTGAACCCTTTGGAATTACCTGGATTTCTGCATAAGTTGGTCATAAAATGGAGGAAGCCACTGCTGTCCAGAAAAAACATTGCTGCACGTTTGAAATTTGCAAAAGAGCACCTGGATGTTCCACAGCACTACTGGCAAAATATTCTGTGGACAGATGAAACCAAAGTTGAGTTGTTTGGAAGAACACACAACGCTATGTGTGGAGAAAAAAAGGCACAGCACACCAACATCAAAACCTCATCCCAACTGTGAAGTATGGTGGAGGGAGCATCATGGTTTGGGGCTGCTTTGCTGCCTCAGGGCCTGGACAGATTGCCATCATCGACGGAAAAATGAATTCTCAAGTTTATCAAGACATTTTGCTGGAGAACTTAAGGCCATCTGTCCACCAATTGAAGCTCAACAGAAGATGGGTGATGCAACAGGACAACGACCCAAAGCACAGAAGTAAATCAACAACAGAATGGCTTCAACAGAAGAAAATACGCCTTCTGGAGTGGCCCAGTCAGAGTCCTGACCTCAACCCAATTGAGATGCTGTGGGATGACCTCAAGAGAGCGATTCACACCAGACATCCCAAGAATATTGCTGAACTGAAACAGTTTTGTAAAGAGGAATGGTCCAAAATTCCTCCTGACCGTTGTGCAGGTCTGATATGCAACTATAGGAAACGTTTGGTTGAGGTTATTGCTGCCAAAGGAGGGTCAACCAGTTATTAACTCCAAGGGTTCACATACTTTTTCCACCCTGCACTGTGAATGTTTACATGTTGTGTTCAATAAAAACATAAAAACATATAATTGTTTGTGTGGTTTTAGCTTAAGCAGACTGTGTTTGTCTATTGTTGTGACTTAGATGAAGATCAGAACACATTTTATGACCAATTTATGCAGAAATCCAGGTAGTTCCAAAGGGTTCACATACTTTTTCTTGCAACTGTATACAACAATATTTCCTCTGCTTTTTCGTTCCCTTTCGACATGGCCTCCTGCCACTAACAACAGCTGCTTATGTGGCTCACTGCATGGATGCTGTATCTATGTGTATGGAAGTTAAATATGGCAGTACCTGGCACTGGTAAAATCTCACGTGTGTTTTTGGAATGTTGTGCTTACAAACAACAGATGTCCTGTTTCAAGTGCAGAAAGGAGTCATGCAAATCCTCTAAGATTGTTTTCTTAACAAGCACTTATTCCGTTTTTGGGTGAGAGGTTAAGAGTGGGATTAGGTTTGGGTTACTCTGAAGGTGAGGTATTTAGAGATGGAGTTGAGAAAGGTCTAAGATAAGCATTTAAATAACAAAGGCTCAATGTAAGTATGTTGATGTGTGTGTCAGGCCATAGTCCTGCTTGGTTCATGAGACTGTTTTCTCCCAAATATGTAACCCTCCTCAGTGGGAGATCAGCAGACATAAGCACATAATGACAGGAAGGGATGAGTCCAACCTCAAGTCCCCGATAGCAACGATAACGTTCCCTCTACATGTCATCAAATTCCTCTTTCACCCTTCCCCAACACCCAGGGATATCTTCACAATCCTTCATGAGCAAGTGCCAACTAAGACGGGCAACAGTGGGACTTTCCTACCTTTGTTCCTGCTCAGAGGCAGAAGGACAGGCTGTTTGGACGCCTCCGCTCCTGTTTGATATTTCAGTTTAACGAGGTAGGGAGGTGGCGTCCGTGGGATGGGATCATAGACCCGGACCCAGCTTCATCAGCAATCTACAAGTGTTAGCGACTGTAAACGCCTCTGGCTACAGGAACGGCCACTTTAATGATGGAAAGAATTCATTGCATATCGTAACGCCAAAGAGCTACAGTTGTTTCAATCTCCCAAAGTAAAATTAATAAGCAATGGAACCTTTTAATCCCACCATCCTTTATTGACATTTTCACATGGAAAGACCTATAATATTATATGCAGTATGTACATATTGCTGATGTAAGCTTGACTGTGCTTATTTGGAATGTATGTGTTTCCTGAGTGTCTTAATGCCTTTGTTTCCATACTCTGTTGGCGGCGGATCAGGAGGAATACATCCCCTGTTCTTGTGTAACACCGTGTTTGTCTTTTTCTCCTGTCTTTAACAGATTCCCTTTGTACCCCAGAGGGGAGCGCTTTCATTTTGAATATGGTGTCTACTTACTCAACAAGAACATTGCCCAGGTATGAACACACTCATAGTGCACACATATTTGCTACCAATGAATGAATGGTAAATGGGACAAATGTGAGGATTTTAGGAGAACATTTTCTAAAGAAGAAAAACTCATTTCTAATGTGAGATCATTATCCTGTTAGCCTATTGTCGACCAAAGGGGATTTACTGTGCTTTCAACGAATATACTACATTTGAATAGTAAGAAGTCTGATCATCTGTGGGAAAAAGCAATGCCTCTTGGCCCTTTAATACGCTGCAAAATATGAATAGAATTACCTTGAGTAAACAATGCATTTGTTGGGGACTATTTCCACCTGCCAATCAGTGTGTTTGGTAGTATTTTATTGCAGAGTGTATCCGGGACAAAAGCAAACATGAAAGACGACCAGTTTGTACCAAAGTTTGGTCCAGACTGTAATCACACTCTGGAAGTATGGGTGGGTGGAATGGATTGCAATGGCATTTTATACAGTTGTTAATGTTTCCCTGAACATTGACAATTCTATAATTTAAAGGTGTCCTATCATGCAAAATGCACTTTTTTATATCTTTTATACATAAATGTGTCCCCGGTGTGTCAGGGAAAATAAAACTCTTTCTCTTGTCCTCCGTACCCAAATCTCTAAAAATGGGGGAACAACAGAGCTGATCCAGATTTTCGTCCGATGTGACGTAATATCAGAGATGTGGGCTGGCTTTACACCCACGGCCCTATCAGAAACATTGCTGTCTGAAACAATGCGCAATGTGTTTTGGACGTGATATGGTCTGTGTTTATATTAACAAGCATTGCTAACACTCAGAGCTAACCTGTACTGGAGAGATGTGTAAAAAAGCAAGAAATACAAAAAGGAACTCACCTTGTGGTAAACCTGCAAGAAAAAAAGCATTTGAGCTCTATACTGTTTCAGAAATAATCCTTGAAGTGGTTTGGAATATGATATGGCGTTTAATCACATATTTTTTGCTTATTTGAGCAGAGTAGTCAGTATGCTCGTCACAGACCTCACTGCTTGCCTTACCGTGCTCCAAAGGGGGCGGGGCCGCCCCGCCCCCTTTGGAGCACGGTAAGGCAAGCAGTGAGGTCTGTGACGAGCATACTGACTACTCTGCTCAAATAAGCAAAAAATATGTGATTAAACGCNAACAGCGGTAATTAAAGTTTAAAAGTCTCAAAAATGCTCCAACTACTGTCACAAACTGGATGAATTATGAGGTTAAAGGAGGATGAAAGCGTAATTAAGGAGAACTATTGGAGTGACTTTGATGGTTATTGGACTCAGGATTAATTTATTTGGATTCCGGCTGTATGAAGAAATTAAAGGACAGCGCGGAAGTGGAAACAATTCACAAAGGGATTAAACTGTTTAAAATACATGCTCAAAGTAAGCCGGATTTTGCCGATGTCTTTATGTGTATTCAAAAGTCGTAAATAATCTATAAAATGGAGGAGACCAATCTGATCGGAGCAACTGTGACGAAATAATCCAGCTGAAACCGGCATGGACAATGACTATGTTTTAAAAATGCGCTTATCCAGAAAAGCCCTGTTTGGACAATTTACGGGCAGAAGAAACATTTCTATTAAAGAAAGAATTATACATTTGTCTTTTTATGCCTTTATAGCTACTAACTTGAATTGTTATTCAAATTAATTAATCAATTATTTTGTATATGTTATTGTAATGTAGAGACAAGGCTTTTAGTGACAATCATGTATTGCTTTACAATTATATGTAAAAAAATAAATAAATAAATAAAATAAAAAAAGTTTAAATATGATATTTGGCCTCAAATCATCTGAGGCCTGGCGCCCCCCGCGCCCCCCAGGTTGGGAACCACTGGTATAGTGTAATGTAGTATAGTATAGTATGGTATAGTGTAGTATAGTATGGTATAGTTTGGCATATTATAGTAAAGTACGGTATAATATTGTATGGTATGGTAATGTTTAAGTATAGTATGATGTAGTGTTTGAAC
Source organism: Notothenia coriiceps (assembly GCF_000735185.1). NCBI lineage: Eukaryota > Metazoa > Chordata > Actinopteri > Perciformes > Nototheniidae > Notothenia > Notothenia coriiceps. Next base: position 4,146 of record NW_011350004.1, read on the forward strand.
TCGTAGTAGTGAACTCATTTAATGTCAAGTGAATTCATATAGTGTCAAGTCAGATATTATTTACCTTTCGCCACATGATGACAGAAGTTTCCTCATGGCATGTTTCATACAGAGCAGATCTAGAGCACACTTTATGTACAATCAAAATTAGATAGGAGAGGCTACAGACAGAACGTGTAAAACTATGCAATAACAGAGGCTTTATACTTCAACCATTGACAGACCTGATCTCAAATCCAGCATCAGAAAACAGGGGCTTCCTCTCTTTGAATCAATACGCAGAGAGAGAGGGCTGACAGCCATCAGCCTGCTGTCTCATGTCAAGCTAACAAACTCATAATACAACCCACACCACCACTTATGACCCGTCAAAAATCATTTATTGCTTGAAATGTGATAAATAAAGTACACTAATGACATGCTTTTCACTGTCAACAGAGATCTTGTTTAAAGTGGCACCTTAATGGTGTTCAAATTCAAAACACATTGTCAAACTCAGTGTTTATAACTTATACTCTATTAGATATAAGGAGGGGGTGATTATCCAACATTTATACAGCATGTGGCCATGTGTACAGATGCAGTTTCAGGTTGTTCTTCTGTGGGCTAAAGCAATAACATACACATTAATGGTCTGCTTAAAACAATAAAAATAAACTTCACTTGGTGATTCATACCTTCATTCATCCTTCTCTTTTGTGATCAAGGTGACATAAATGACGTTGACTTGGCACTACATTTTCTAATGCGTGTCCATTATATGTTTTATCATATCAATCCCTGTAAAATGGGAAACGGATGTGGTTGTTATGGAAGGATGAAGACAATGAGTGGCAGCCGGCAGTAGAAATGGCCTGATTGCTACCAGGCTCTGTCTGGAAGTCAGAGATGGTGGCGGAACCGTGGTCCAGGGTTCAGGTAAACAAACAGCGTACAGTGGGCTGCATTATGATTTCTGAACATTGAGGAGTCTGTTTGGACAGTTCAGATGTAATCATCTGTTTTTCTTCTTTTGTTGGAACACACCGAGAAGTGATTCACAAACCGCAGCCCTCAGTTTCGACAAGGAGAGGAAGAACAACAGGCTTGTGAGAGAAACCTGGAATAGTCCCGTTTTAAAAAATGTTTATTCTTATTCAAAAGAATCCAAGACATGGAGGAGTGAATAAATAGAACACATTTGACCAGATATAGCCGGACTTTTCTGCTAAGAGCAATGCCTTATATAGCAAATAATGAATCCTCGTCCACTAAGATCTTTCTTAGTTCAGGAAATTGGCTCTGACACATGATAGCCATCATTCCTATCTCATAATGTTAACAATAAATATAATTGAAGGAAAGGTTGTAAAACATGTGACAAAAGAAATCGACATTAGCGTACTGTGCATTTCAAAACTACAATTTGAGTGAATTAATGTTACACGTTGGCAGTGTGCATAATCATTTATGATTCACAGACTAGTGGATGGACACAGAGTAAACACAACTGCTTACAGAAAAGTAAATTGTGGAAAAACAAAATGTATGTGCAAGTATGGTCGTACCATTGTTTTACTATAAGGACTCAACAGTATCACAGAAGAAGGGAAATAAGGTAATCGCTAGAGAAATGTATAGAGTCTTGGCAACTCATACCTGAGCTGGAGGGAGTTGTGAAGTGGAAGGGAGCTGTGTAATGTTCAGTGTATGTCTTTGCTTGGGTCATAGGGTTTCTATCGAAGCACAATCACATGAGCCAAAGCCCTTGTCGTTTCTCTTTTGATAAGGGTTATGAGCTTTGAAACAAAGGTGAAGGAAGGACCTCAACTTTGGAATATGTCAAATGAACATTATGCATGCTTACAGTCACCCCTCTAAACATGATGACACCTACAGAACAGTTTAGCCCTATATCATTATTCTTTTAGGGTCAGGGTTAGAAATAGCAAACAGACATTGCTCTGCAGTCAGCTAATTCAGACAGACTTATGTTTAAAACTCAATTTCAGAGATGTAGGATGAGGAATCATTTCTTTCTTATATTATATTCAAACCAGGAGATTAGTTTATGTGGATCATACCATGCCATTTAGCTGCATGTAACCTAGCTCTTTTAAAAACATTTTTTTTTTAAATGTTTGTCACAGTTTCATGTGAAAATAATGCAAACGTGCAGCCTGTTTACTACACATGTTACTGTGTATAATGCACAACAGGCTGTGATATTGTGCAATTCACACCAGAATTTACTGGATGTATTGGCCTTATTTATGTCAATAATTAGTAATGTACAAAATATTGCAAAATGCCCCTAGATATTTACCACATCTAGTTACACATTTCCACACTTCTACTGTTCATTATTTTAAGTCATTTTTAGGCAAAATGTACTCTTGCTAAAGCACCTAGAACGTTTTCCAAATAGCCTCAAAATTAATCCCTCCACCCAACCGGCTCCTGTTCCGCTGCTGCCACCTCCACTAACCGCTAAAAACAGTAGGCTCCCCCATGAGTCATAACCGTGTTTTATGGAGCCACAGTTGCCACTCTTAATGGCTCTCGGCGCTCTGACGTTTGCTTCAGACCACCAGAATGGCATTCTGCCTGCAGGTCATGGTGTAAAATTGCACTGAGACTTGGAAGGTGGGAGACTGCAGGCGACTTTCCCCAGTAGACTCAAATCAAGTTTAACTCAGAGGTCATCTGCTCGGGCCACAACACATTTGCTGAGTTTGAATTCCAATACTAGCTTTCCTGTGCCCCACAACATATTACATTACATGTTACTTGTTAGACGCTTTTATCCAAAGCGACTTACATACTCAATACTGTGGACAATCCCCACAGGAGCAATTTGGGGTGAAGTGTCTTGCCCAGGGACACAATGAAACAACGACATGCTGACTGCAGTGGGGTTTGAATCTGTGACCTCCTGATCCCAACACCAAGGCTCTATCCACTGACCCATACGCCTCCCTACTATATACATATGATACGGTAGGCTTAGTGACTAAGAGCTAATTGCTGCGCCTAAAGAGCTAGCTTAGCATTGGTTGTCATCTAATCAGCCCCACATGCTGGTTTCACAACAACGTAGCCTAGTGGACAACATACAGTGCGAGTCTATAACACATGGCGTGCCTCCAGACAAAAGGCTGCTGGATTTTCTTTGGGTCAGCCACACTCACTTGGACAATTTCTCTCTGTGAATGGAGGAATGGCAGGTTTAACATGTTTGTGTCCCAGTGGTTGCACTTCAGGCCGAGCTACAGTACATACCTGAGGCCAACTAATTCAAGGAAATGACGGCAATATGTCATTCATTTAACAACTTTGCTAAGAGAAACAAATTTATTTTACAAGTTCAACTGGGACCAAAGAGAACATATATTAACACTCCACATAAACATGAGTCCCTCAGGCGTTTTGCAATATGTACTGATTGCACAAGAAATAGGAAGGAGCAGTCGAGAAAGGCTGCATCTCCATGAAGCCTTTCTTTACTTCTTCTGTCAAGCACATTGACCCGAGGTGGCAACCTGGGAGTGTGTTACCACCTCAGATCCAGGACCCAGCCTTGCCCCTGGCCTCATGACATGAAGCCTAATAAAAGAAAACTGCTCCCTCCATCACATCAAAGCAGGCTCAACCTGCTGTGGCCCTGATCCTTCGCCAGCATCTCTGTATCGCTTTCAAACACAGCCACACAGGGCAATTTAATAAGAGATGGAGAGCTAATGTCCCCCACCCAGGCTCAAGTCTGTCAGCAAACCAGCCAATCAGATGGTCTGCTGTGAAACCAGATCTCTGCTTTATATCACACAGCCAGACATCTAACAGGCTGTATAACATGCATCGCTTAACAAACATTAAAGACAAGGAAGAAAAGTTACAAAAAAAGGTAATAAAGACTGTATGCTGGAACTATAATGCTGTCTGTTCATGAATGATATGAGCAGAAGATGATCCAGACACAATGTGTAGGTTAGTACAGCCACCATTCAAAACAGTTGTGTAGACTTTCCCAGTATTACATGTGTGATCCCAGACTTGCAGGAGAAGACATTTGAATTGGATATGCGACCAAAGAGGCATGGGAAATCTCTGTTTGCACTGGGTTCTATTTTATCGACTGTGACATGTTTGCTGTTGGTGCCACTTAGTCCGGTCCTCCGCCAGCCTCTCCCAGTTGTCCGTCGCAATGTCCAGGGCCTTCATGTCACATTTTAAGACATCCTTGATGCACAGCAGTGGTCGTCCTCTGCCTCTGGAACCAGCGCTCAGCTCGCTGTATAAGATGTCCATCTGGCATTCTGCGAAGGTGACCGAGCCACCGCAGCCTCCTGGCCGAAGTGTTTGGAACATTGACTTGCTGCCCGTACGCGCCAGCACCTCCTCGTTCGTGACCTTGTCCCACCATGTGATCCCGAGGATGGTGCACAGGCACCGCATGTGAAAAGCATTTAGCACCCTTTGTCCATGAGGGTGACAGAAATTAGCCACAGATGTCATGCTGTCAATTATTAAATTATCACCCAACAGATTCCTCTACAAAGTTATCACACACTTCTCACATGTGCCCACCTGTATTAGAGCTGATGGTTTACATCTGTTTTCAAGACCTTACGTTGGAATCTTTATGTATTGGTTTCATGGAAAAAAGGTAAAACATTTGACTATCTGGATCTCATTTCCCCCTGCTGTGCATAGATTCCTTTGAAGCTCATAAGAACATGTTCCATTCTTGAATAGCAGTGGAGACATCTCTCCATCACGGACAGAACAAATTCAGAGATATTATACTAATGTTCATACCAGGAAGCTGATTCAGATAAAGAATAGTTCTCCTCAAGCCACCTACATGTGACTTATATCAGAAGTCAAATTAAACTTTCAGCAAGGGTGAGCATATAGAGGTGCATCGGACTCTTCAAATAAATAAAACCCAAATCTCAATAGGTTAGATCATGATGTGTGGCTTTTATAAAAATGATTATGTGTGAGGGTTATGCGAGTTGAAGGCGATAATATGCATTGAGATGACTGCATGCCAAATGTTGTAAATGTGAAGAAGATGACATAGTGTCATGCATATTAAAATCCCTTTCCTCTGGGCATACATACAGTACAGTGTGGATATTAAGGTTTAAACAAAATCCTAAAACTTATCCTAAATTGCAATAAACTCTATTCACTGTGTTTATAAACCACGTTATTCTAAGAATCAGTTTTAACATAACAAACAGAAAGGTACGATATTTTTTTTAAATAACCTCTATTTGTGTCTGTCCTAAAAAGTGTTCCCTTTTATTTTCAATCTGAAAAGTTTTTTTCCTCTTTACCTGTCAAGGACTATATTTTGAGATGATTTCCTTACTTGATAAAGGGTCCCAAGACAGAGGGTGTATGCTGTGCACAATCTGCAGCCACTTAAGGAAAAGTGTGTGAAATATAGCTATACCCATAATGTATCAGACATGATGGATGAGTGTCATCATAAAGTTTGCCATTGTACAATCTACACTAAGCTACATGTACAATACGTTACATAAAATATTGGTTTCTATTTTGGATTCGTAAAATAACACGCTGATTTATCGTTCCCTTTTATGGTTTTGCACAGCAATTATTTTCATTTGGTGTCTAACATGTTTTCTTATCTGGCTTATTTTGGTATTCTTGGACTCTGGTCCTCAGTTAGATGGCAGATTGGGATATTGGCAAGCAGCTTGTGGTCTGGCATTCGAACCTAAACCTCCCTATGTGCAGTAGTTTGAAGTCAGCCACCTGCTAACGCTAATTGCCCGGTCCTTTTCAGGAGAGAGGCCCTTCATTCTCGCCTAGATGAGGAAGAAAACAGGCAATGGGATGCAAATTGTGTGAGGGATGAATGGAGGGAGTAACCAAGGTAAACATATTAGGTGTACTTTAATAAGTAGGGACAGTTCAAGGGTTCAACCGTCCCCTGAGGTGTTTATGGGAGATGGGAGGAGAAAGATAAACCAATATAGAGCATTAATTCAACTTGTGTACAAAATGTCAGCTGCACACGCAGACACATTTCTCGTTGTGACCATCTGCTCCTTCAAAATCTGGTGATACTCCATCGTTTTTCTTCTTGTCAACAAATACGGTGAAAAGACCAAGAACAAAAATCTATTGACAATACAACAAGTGCGCTACTTGTGTAAATCTATCATATGTTTATGGGCAAGAGAGCTACTGACAAATGAGGCTAATGTCATTAGTGTCGAAGGTCCTGGACTACTTACATTTTGACCTGATGGTGCTAGATCTTAAAGATCTCCTATCATGCTATTTATAAATGTATATTTTTGTTTCATGGTTCTGCCACGAGCTCACAAGACATATATATTATGGGTCTCAGATGTATACAAATATATTAAAAACATGTCTATGATGTGTTATGCTCAAAATACCAAACAGATCATGCATTTTAGACATCCCTCGTATCCCTCTATTTCAGCCCTGTTAGAGAAATGCTGATTCTCTGCTGG
>NW_011350004.1:10716-17082 GCF_000735185.1 Notothenia coriiceps
GGGGGGGGGGGGGGGGGCGCGCAACTTCCAACAGGAGCCATTTGGGGGGGCTCTTGGGAAAAAATGTTGGGAACCACTGCACTATACCATACTATACTATGCACTATACCAGAGGTCTGCAACCTTTTTGACCCAAAGAGCCATTTTGCTCCTTTTGCCAACAAAAATGTATTGTCTGGAGCCGCAAAACATATTTCATAGCTTGATAGCTGATAAAGTTGTATTTATTGTTATATCAGACAGAAACTACAGTTTTTTTGCATTTATTAGGCTATTTATTACGTTATATAAAACTGTTAACCTCTAATAAGAAACAAAGAACTCCTATAAGGAGAATTCAAAATAATACAGAGGCCTACTTTAAAATAAATTAAACACAGCACTTGGGGAGTCATCTGCACATTTGGAGGAAACAAATATATAATTAAAATGGGCCGACTTTGAAATAAATAAAACATATAGCTGCACCCTAAAAAGAGTTAACGGTGGGGTAGGTAAGAATGGAGAAACCAGCTCGAGTGCGCTAGAATTTGAAAATACACAACCTAACCGGAAAAAATCTGCCTCTTCCTTCAGACTTTCTTACAGAGTCCCTCCTCCAACACACACGAACGCGCACATGACCAATGAGGGCACGAGATAAGTTTGTGCACAGACGGAAGGCTGACAGGCAGGTAGGCCATCCAGTTACTTTAGCCGGGCCGGCTCAGATGATTGGTCGTGCTTTTTACAGCGCTATGGCTTCCAGAGATTCATTTGTTTATGTATTTATTGTCAAAGCATTTAATATATTCATTGTTGTCGGGACGTTAAGAGCATTCCATGGAATATAAAAAAAGTGTTTCTTGAATAAATTACATACCCACTTGAATTATGACTGAAGATCGTCAGCTGTCTTCCTCTCCCACTGTTGTTCCTCGATACGTAAAGGCTGCAGCACCTTTGACAACTTCTCTCTACATATCAAACATACCGGTAAACCAGCATCGTTTGCTGTGAAAGCATATAACTATGTCCACGCAGAATTAAATCCTGTGTTCCTCCGGTACTTTTATTTTCTTTGATTTATCCATAGTTCGCTCATCGAGCCGGGGGTCAGGTTATTCACCCGCAGGAAAAGGCGCTGGCGCGGCGCCAGCGCCTTTTCCTGCGGGTGAATAACCTGACCCCCGGCTCGATGAGCGAACTATGGATAAATCAAAGAAAATAAAAGTACCGGAGGAACACAGGNGATGTTGTATTCAATCTGGCCATTAATATTCCATTGAGACGAAGTACGTCCATTGACCGGAGTGATCCCATGTTAATTTTGTCCAAAAACCGGAGCATTCCCTAGCCCCGCATAACAAACTGTCCTTCACTGCAAACATAGCTGCTACAACCCGCTGCTGCAGATACACGCTTTACAACATCAGGAGGATACGTCCCCAGCTGACCCAGAAAGTGACGCAGGTTCTGGTCCAGGCTTTCGTCATCTCACGCCTAGACTACTGCAACTCCCTCCTGGCTGGTCTACCTGCATGTGCCACCCGACCTCTGCAGCTCATCCAGAATGCAGCGGCTCGTTTGGTCTTCAACCTTCCTAAATTCTCCCACGCCACGCCGCTCCCTTCACTGGCTTCCGGTAACTGCTAGAATCCACTTCAAGACAATGGTACTTGCGTACCATGCTGCGAATGGATCTGGCCCTTCCTACATCCAGGACATGGTTAAACCGTACACCCCAGCACGTGCACTCCACTCTGCATTGGCCAAACAGCTCGCTGCACCCGCACTGCGAGGGGGACCCAAGTTTCCATCAGCAAAAACACTTGGGTTTGCTATCCTGGCTCCAAAATGCTGGAATGAGTTCCCCATTGACATCAGGACAGCAGAAAGCTTACACATCTTCCAGCACAGACTGAAAACTCATCTCTTTCGACTCCAATTCGAGCGATAGAATTATTAACAAAGCACTTGTATACTAAAGGACTGGCTTATCTAAAGCCAGTTGATTAGCACTTGAAATGTTTTAGCTCTATGAAACCTGATGTACTTATATGATGCTGTTTTCTTCAAGTTTGTATTTTGTTGGTCGAACGCACTTATTGTAAGTCGCTTTGGATAAAAGCGTCAGCTAAATGCAATGTAATGATGTATAAGCTTCATCATTTGTTGCTGGGAAAAACATTTTAACAGCGCCTTCCACATCTCACATTGCAATGATTTTCCTTTGAAATTCAATCAAATTTGCCTCATGACCCTTTAGGTAGCCAAGATTCCTTAGTCAGGTTTATTTTATTATGTTAATACTGAATATGTATACAAAAATATGTCTCAAAAATCTTGTCTATTCTTGGAAATATAAATGAATTCCTCTTTAATTGTTACAGCACAGTGACATTCAGTCCCTGCATTTAACCTATCCAAGTATAAGGAGCAGCCTTTTTCAGTAAGTGTAATGCATTTTCTTTCATAAAACAAGTTACATTGTTCATTCAGCTAAAAAGTAAGTTTTCCAGACTTATAAAAACAGCTTACACTAAATAGCTTCAAAGCGAAAGAAAAAAAGGACCCTGTTGCAGCCTCCTTGTTTTTACTGGTGTTTATTTAACGGCTGTTTTCATGAGCCCCTTAGCCCCCTTTACGCAATAACTGTTAAACGATGATTTGGCCTCTGGGACAACAGGCCTGGACCCATCACAGACGCTTCATTAATAACGAAAGAAGGACGAGGCTGGGTGAAGCAAAGATGACACCCCACAGACCCTCTCATCCTGGTAGAGTAATGGAGGCTGACATCAGGGGTGATGGAGAGACACTGGCCTAATGAGGTGAAATGTATTTGATTGACAGGAGTGTTGGAGCGACTGACATACAGAGAAGGAGACTAATTCTGAAATTATCTTGATCAAACCAAATTAGGGGAAACCGACACTGACCCTCTTAACTTGATGAGGAGTGCCACCAAAAGAGATCTGTTGTCCAGAGTGCCTGTGTTAATTCAGATGGAAAGCTGCCGATTGGCCAGAGTCAAAGGGTTGTAATGAAATCCACATGGAAGCAGAAGGCACTGGGTAGCAGCAGTAACAGAGTCAGGGTGTCTGATATTTGTTCAAATAGTGACCAGATGAGGCCAGCATTGTTTTATTCTAAGAGCTGTTTAATGTCACTGAGCCACAGCAAGCCCTGTGCTCATGATTGAATACCTCTACTCCCAAACACCCATGTGACAGCACACAGGCCTTGATGAATTAACAACAAAAACAAGTTTTTCTAAACTCGCTGACATAAAATATAATTGGTCTCTGCCCCTCTTTATTCTTATGACAAGTTAGTGGGGGCCCCGGGAGTGAAGTTTGGCAGCCAAAAAAGGCCCACAAGCGAGAGAGAAATCTTTTGTTTGTGTGCCTTGGTCCAGTTTCCCCTCAACTTCACCAAGAGAAAAACAGAAAACTGCAGATATTTCGACACGCAGTAATATATATATAATCTATGGAAGCGATAAACCCTCCAGTGAAGACAAAACTCACTTGTAATGGACTGTCTGATTGGTTTTGGTCTTTCCTTTTATCTCAGAGCAGTACGTTTCCTTTGAACCCAAGCCAGCATTTTTAGATATTACCACAGAAACATGAAGTGGAGTTGAGACGGAGGAGTTATCTGTAAGTGACGGGACTTCAGAGAGGCCTTGGTGCTGAAGCAGAGAAGTATAGCATGTAGTGAGACAACAGGAGAGCAGACTTGAAACAAACAGGCCTCGGATACAAATTCAAACCATCTGGAAACTGCAGACGCACTATTAAGTAAATGATGGAGCAGAGCAGCCAACACTTTCCAAACACCCAGAATCACAGCAAATCCGTCCTCTCAGAAAGTTCCTCCAGTCAAACCCGCAGTCTGACCTGTGGGAGGAAGACGTTCATAACAACACAGAGAGATCGTAAAAGACGATATAAGCTAATTAAACAGTTCCACTTAATGTATCATCTCTGTGGACCAATTTATTCTGCTACCATGAAGAAACTACTGTAACCTCTCCATCCTATGACGTCTATGCAATCAAAAAACTCTATAAATAACATGACATTGTGGCTTGACTTGCTAGAAACACCAAACTTTGGTCAATGCTTAAATAATCAAAAAAATACTTTGGCACTTACTGTTTGAAATTCCCTCAAATCATTCGCGATTTGTCTTAGTCATACACACACATACACACAGACACAGAACTAACATTTACTTCTATCCTTATATTTAATGGAACTAGCACGCCTATGGTACCTCTATGCGGTGATGGACAAACCTGGAACTACCAACCACAAAATGTGGAAATTCAATTAGACGAATTTAAGTGTTTCATAAAGTCATAGGTGGCTGTCCAGAGGAATTCCCATAAAACCCTGCAGCTCAGGCATAATCGCAGCATGTTGACGGACTCGCTACGCACACGCCCAGAACTAGAAACCACAGAACAGTGACACACACTTACAACTGCGGTCTGAGAGTGGCTTATAAAATGCAACTTCTGGAGGATGTCAGGCTGACAGACCACTCTGCATTGTACTGGAGTGTCACATGCTTCCACTCTTTCTTTCTTATCAAACATGGAACCTGCTGGGCAGTAAAGGCTTTACAAGCACTGCACCTCAGACAAACTACCGCCTTCCCACATTCTCCTTGATACAGCGAGAAAGGAAAATATCTGTTTATAGAAAAGGGTGCTCCTACTTGTTGTAAAAAAGGGTCCCACCAACAACTTACTCTGGCCAATGAGTGGCACTGGATGGGAGCTGTAGCTAACAACAAAAGTTTGTGATGGAAAACAGAGACCACACAGTAGGGCTATGAAAACCCATGGGCATAGAGAAGTGTACGTTAAGGCCTGGGTTTGGTTAATAGGTAGCTTGAACAAGGACTTCCAGTCAGAGAACCAAAATAACCAAACCACTGGGAGACGTTTTCTTTTTTTGGAGCAAAAAAACCAGTTCTTATCTAAATGTCATTTCTCAGTAGTGTTTCTTCCTGTCTTAGTGCGGGGAGCTGGTCAAGCTTTTTTACACTTCTCTTGTTCGGCCTGGGCCAAGACAAACAAACACTAGGTTGCTCCCAACTTGTATTTCAAAAGTAATAGCCACACATATTACATAAGTAATTATTATAATTATAACTGTCACATATTTGGAAAATATTTATATAAATATTAGGGCCGGGACTCGATTAAAAAAATTAATCTAATTAATTACAGGCTTTGTAATTAATTAATCGCAATTAATCGCATTTTTAATCACATATAAATATTTGACCTGACAACAGTGAGAAGCAATTTTTTTCACATGGATTTTAGTATACCATTGAATAATGACTGAATACATAAGCTTAAGCAACAAAACATTGTTTATTTTTTTCAAGGAGGTACTTAACCAAGACCAACAGAAAAGTGCAATTTTTGCCATAAAGTGTAGCAATAGCATATTTAGGAACATAGTACATTTCAGAGATTCAGGTAGCCTATAGGTAGGTAGACCTTCTGTAAACTATAACACTTTGTTTTTTAAGTAAAACACAATACTTTCAAGTACATTCAGAACATTGGAAACCCTGACTATTAGAAAACATCTCTCTGTTGCTTCAGAGGCCATAACAGACTTTGTTGATTTACCAACAGTTGATTTAAAAAAATCTAATCAATTTCAGTCCAACTCTCTCAATAACCTTGGCCAAAACAATAAACAGTTCAACATAAAGTGCCAGTTGCACCAACAACGTAATAAATAGTTCAACATAAAGTGTACCATTTAAAATAAAATAAAAAAGTGCCAGTGATTGACCTCAATCCCTCCTATTCTTCCAATATCCTGATGAAAAATAAAATCTCTCTGTTGCATAGGCCACTGTTTGATCAACGCGAATTGGGTGTGGGTCCTTGTACTCCGAGTCGGGCTAACGTCCACGCTAGCTTCCACGCTAGCTGCTATAGTTTTGCATTGAGGTGATACTTGAGGCTTGATGTGCTGCGGTGATATGCAATTCCTTTTTGCATAATTTGCAAACAACCGTGCTCTTATGAGCTTCCATCCGTCCGTTTTTTAAAACAAAATGTCCCATCCACGGGGCCAACCAAAGCGGTCTCATCAGCTTCTTCGTTCACGTTTGACTATTGTTCACTGTGGTTTGTTGTTGTCTGAAGTCATGAACGTTAGTTGGTGCTCCAGTATAATCGGTACCCCTGAAACTCATCCAGTGAGAAACGTTCCGCGGTGCAAAAATAAGTGCGATTAAAATGCGTTAATTTTTGTTTAATTAATTAATCTTAATTAACGCGTTAAAGTCCCGGCCCTAATTATTATCCTTGAAATAAAGGTAATATCAGTGTTATCTGCATTT
>NW_011350005.1:0-12034 GCF_000735185.1 Notothenia coriiceps
CTAAATGAAATGCTTGTTGATACTATGGGCACTTGTAAATGTCTATAACTATGTAAATGTATCCTGTAAATATAATGTATGATGTCCTTTATTGTTTTATGTTTCATGTGGAACCTATATGCTGCAGGTCTCCCTTGAAAAAGAGATCTATGATCTCAAGGGACCAATCTGATTAAATAAAGGTTTGAAATGAAATGAACTGTATTTAAAATAACATTTCCAAAGAAATAAATCCTTCGAATCTGCCTGTTCAGTTTCTGTTGGAATGTGAAGGGTTAAATTAAAGAAGCTTGTCTCTGCGAGTTACTGTGAAGATAGGAGCTGATTGGTGGTCCAGCTATGAATTCACAGAGGGCAGCTAGGGTAACTCAACGAGAGAGGGCCTAGGTATAAAAGTCACGGCTCACCACTGTGACAAACACAAAGAGAACAATCTTGAAATGTTGTTGGAAAAATGTTTGCTGCCTGGCTAACATACTGTATGTGCCTTGGAATGGCTCTTTTTCTAATCAGAAGCACTAGAGCAAAGTAAATGCTTGCAAGAGGTTAATGGTGGATGTATAAAGCACAGGACTGACAGAGAGGATAGATTCAGACATCAAAAGCGCTTGTCAAGCCTCTTAAAACTCATCATTTAGTTTTTCTGGTCCGCCAACCCCCCTCTAATCAACATTGTCTGCTCTCTGCTTCTGGAAACAAACTCACTGTGCACTACTTTCCCAGTTCCAAAAAGCAGACAGACACAGTTAGAGGCATCTAATCAAGAAATAGTAGAAAACATATAGTATTACAAAGTCCAAGATGTTTCTGGTGGCAACCAAAACCGGAGCTAAAAGAAGAGAGATTATTAAAAACCATCAGCCATAACAACTTCTCAGGTGAGCATGTCATTGTTGATTGGAGACTTTACTGACGGGACCAAAGACACAGAAGATGCTTCTCTTAGGCGATAATTCATTATACATAATTTTTGGTGGGCAGAAAATAAATATTAAAACAAGCAAGAGGGTGGATGCTTGTCTAAGCACACCTGCGCAAGATCTTTATCATTGCTACAGAATAAGTTAGGGCAACATTTTTGTAGCTACACACCAGATGGATTATCACATGTTATGAGAGGCATGTTAACTTGAAGTAGAGGTTGGATCACAAAGTCAGGATTTTGTAGAATGATACTGATGAAGCCATATCTAGGAGCTTATATTATTTAATAGTTATCCATTTATTTTATTGTCCTTTTTTGTTTATAGTAAATCTTCCTTTTAATTCTTACTTAAGTTTATCAAATGAGTTGTACTATGCCTCTGTTTTGTAAAGGCGGCCTTTGGGCACCGGGGGATGGGAGACCTGCTCGATATAAATCTGGGAAACAGGTGGTAGTGGGCGGCGCACCCGGTAGGCTTATGGTTTTTTACCATTGGGTAAGAACGAAGAAAAATGCTTGTATATGTGTATAATAAATTGTACTAAAACGACTTTTGCTCGGACCTTGATTTTTACCCATGCGTAAGATTCGCTGACGGGTGCCTCAGCGGCACTTTGCTTTGAGTTATATTTCTTTCTTATATTTTTATGATTTTGGCCGCTTTAGATACAAACATGGTGCCTCTCTGCAGCTGCACACTGTGTAATGTGTTCTTGAAGAGATCACCCATGTCTTTCAGAATGCTTGACAGGCTAAATTGAATGCCAAACATATTTGTCAATTATCTAATGCAGAAAAAAAGTCCAACCCACCCTCATAATTAATTAATGGAAAAATCTGTTTGCAACTGCGTCTTCATACTGACCAAAATTAAAATGGATTCATGCCCAATTCAAATTATTTTGTCAGCGTGTCAAGAAGTTTATAATTATCCAAGAAACGGAATTAGTGGGCTCATCGGCTGCTAAACATTCAGCTCAATATCCTGCAGCCCTTCCTGCAAGATTCAAATTGGAGACCACTGAGTGTTTTCCATCAAGCGATTAGCTGAAGCATGCAGCTCTTAAATTCACTTTACATCATCTGCAACATTTGTGTTGTATTCGTATTAGGGTGTCTGGGGTTTTGCGAATGAGATATTGACACAGGTACATTTAAATTGAAGCAGTACATCGTAGGGTCTCATAAAAAAAAATTCAAAATGTATATGGTCGGATAGTGTTAGTAGTTTGATCCATGGAGACATTATTTTGATTAGATGACTCCAGAGGACTGCTCTAGTTAAGTTTTAGCATCTTTATTCTTTCATGATGGACTTTATTCGCAGAAGCAGCTGGCAGATTTTTTCAGATAGATAACGACACGGTCAATAACTAGTATCTTATAACTTCATGCACATTTTGATATCTTTGGTATCACTTAACAAAGGGTTTTTAAAACTGTGAACACTCGTAGCAGACTGTCAGTTTTGTCTGTCTTGCGTCTGTTGATCAGCCTGGAATAAGAATCCATGTATGGTCTTTTTCATTGATTTCTTCTTCATTTAGTCCAACATAATTGCACTGTTATTGCCTTTCATCATCTCTCTGGCATTGTTAACAAAATGTCACTTGGTAAACTCAAGCTATCATTAGCCACACGGCCATACCAAGTTAACCTCTAGGCAGCAACATCCTTGTGTGTTTCATTATTCTAGAAATCGTCTTTATAATTAGGAAGCTGACAGGAATATTGGAACATTTATTTTCATATAAACCTTGTTTTAACCTCAATTTAGTGTATCCACCCAGTACCAGATCATTATAATCAAATTAGTTATTTCTCACAGCGTTACCCGTCTATCTTTCAGATGATAACATGTGAATCTATCAGATGCATCTTTACTCACACGTAATTTAGCAGTGCATGCACATAATTAACAGTTTGGCATGTGAATGACATTGAGAAATGGCTTCCCTGGGTCACATATTGTGTATTGCCTCACACATTGAATTATACAATGAGATTGATTATGCAGTCTGCCTACATGAAGGCTGTATCGCAGCGTCCTGGGAAGTGAGAATTTTGAATAGGGATGTGATTAGAATTTCCTGAAAGATGTTGGATGCATGTCAGAAGTGACATATTGCAAACCGATGTGAGTGTGAGCACGTTGTGAGCATGAATAAACTCACATATCCAGAGGTCTGTCATTCTGCTCCACTGCTGCCTGCAGCTCCTTCCTTTCTCTGCCTTGGAACAACTCCATGTGATGAATCCTATCTCGGCCAACACATTCACTGCTTCCCTTCTTGAGCCATCGCAAACCAAAACATGGAATATATTGACCAACAGCCTTCTCTTTCAGTATTTCAGACAAAGGCCAATGGGGAAGCTGGCTTCTGTCGGGATTTGAATAGTCACCTTGAAGCATCTCTGTGGTTTATATCTGAGCTGAGTTTCAGCTCGAGGTGTGAGGGCGCTAACTGTGTACTTCTGTCTGCCATGTAACTGTAAATACTTATTACAATAATAATGAAATACAAATACAGATTAAAAAAGCTTGGATGGTTTGAGGGGGATGAGTAAAACACGATGACAGTTACTGATTGGAACCAGACTTTTAATTCTTTAACTTTTACAATTATGTTGGACAAAAGTGCATCCATAATGTTAAAGGGCAAATCACACTGTTGTAATACACTCTCAAAAAGATTAAAATAATCTATTCAAATTTGATATTTATGTTATGACAACTATTTTATTTTAATCTTTTTCAAAACTTTGTATTTAAAAAATTCTCTTTGAGCTTAATGCAGGAATTTTCCATGTTATTATCAACAGCATTATGTGTAGAGCGTCAGCTTAATGTACTCAACTCAAAAGTAAAAGTATTCATTGTGCAGAATGCCTTGTAATTTTACAACATTACTTTAAGCTATCCTAAAAAAGTCAGTACATTTTTTTTTTTTTTTAAAGACTACATTTACATAGTCAACATGTCCTTTTGTTCAGCCTCACAATGCTATTGAGTACATTACATTACATGTCACTTGTTAGACGCTTTTATCCAAAGTGACTTAAATACTCAATACTGTGGACAATCCCCATAGGAGCAATTTGGGGTGAAGTGTCTTGCCCAGGGACACAACGACATGTCCCTGGGCAAGACACTTCACCCCAAATTGCTCCTATGGGGATTGTCCACAGTATTGAGTATTTAAGTCACTTTGGATAAAAGCGTCTNATACCGTGACAATTTACAGTATAAATTTGATCATTCTACATAGACATTTATATTACATACTACAGGAAATAAGACAAAAATACAAAAGTACACCTTTGGAATAAACGACGTCCAGAGGAACTTTCTCTAGCATACTAGAGTTCCGCTGGTTACGACTAATGTTATTTCACAAACTTTACTTTACTTGACATAAATTTTATCTGTAAAGTTTCTTTATTTAGGAAGCTTAGACGGACAAGTCAAAGACAACCTTACACTTCCCCGAATTTAATTTCTTCGAAACAGAGACGCTCAATGCACACTTTCTATCCTCGAACTAACCGACCAGGTCGATACCTTAAGTCGTCTCCGCGTCGAATCCCAATGGTTGATCTGCTCTCCCAGGATCCATATTTATCAGTGCCGAGTGGTGACACTGTTTGTGTTTCTCTTGTAGAAACTTTACAAACAACCTTTTCAAACGACGGACCGATTGTATGACATACGCGAACCGCCAACTTGACGACCTTACCGAGAAAAGATTAGTCTTCCGGTGGATCTCGGGTTTCATTTACGAACGTTCTCAAATTACTCTATCGCTACATCTATTTCGTGTCTGACTGTCTCTCCTATCTAAGTTCTGTAGTTTTTCGCGAACAGTTCCGGAGAAATTCTGAGTAGTAAATCAAAAAGAACCAGGCGGTGAGACCAGTTGTAAACCAGACGGAGACAAGACCTTTGTTTTGAGTACACGTGATGAAAGGGTCAAGGTTTGTCGCTGTCTGTGTCAATATCCGGTAGTATTAGTTCTTTACTCATCTTGTTGTTATCATACATGTTTAAGGTTCTACAAAGACCCACCCGTTGGTTTTGGCCTCGAATTTTCATTTCTCTCTAATAATTTTTGTAGTCGGCATTGTTGAAGAGTCCACTCGTACAGTAACAACTAACGCTCTGAAATGACTGCCCTGGTTTCTGTGTCTTCTACGAAGAAATCACGCTAATTAAGTAATATGTATTAAAAACCACCCGTCTTTTATTTATAACTTTTGTTCGGTCTCCCACCCTACGCAACAGATTCGTGTGGAGCGCGTCTAGAAATAGGAACGATAGTCTTATCAAATCGCGTTGTAAAACATCGAAGTGGTCTACCTAATAGTGTACAACTACTCTCGTACAATGAACCTTCATCTCCACCTGGTTTCAGTCCAAAACAATCTACTATGACCACTTCGCGTATAGATCCTCGAAATACATAAATTATCAATAGCGTTAATAAAATAACAGGAAAAAACAAATATCATTTAGAAGAAAATTAAGGAATGAATTCAAATAGTTTACTCAACATGAACGGGAGACAAAAACATTTCCGTCGGAAACGCCGGGTGCCCTACCCTCTGAGGACGGAGGCGACCGACTATACACTTTGATTCCACCATCACGCTGAGCGCACACACAATACCACACGGTAGACCATTTGCTATCTTTACGATACACCATATTTATTTATGATTTTGCTGACGGCCGAGAGAAACAAATGGGTACGCATCCTAAGCGACATGCTCACGGAGTCGGCGTGAAACGGAACCAAATAAAATAAGAATAAAAAATACTAAAACCGGCGAAATCTATGGTTTGTACCACGGAGAAGACGGTGAACGTGGTGCGCACATACACAAGAAAACTTCTCTGTGGGTACAGAAATCTTACGAACTGTCCCGATTTTCAACTTACCGGTTGTATAAACAGTTAAGTAGATTACGTCTTTTTTCAGGTTGGGTGGGAGTATTAATTAATTACCTTTTTAGACAAACCGTTGACGCAGAGTATGACTGGTTTTAATTTACGCTATACGGGTTAATTTAATAAAAACCAGTCGCACAGTATTCTTCAATATTAATAGGTTCTTCTCTTGCGCGCTTAATCAACCCGAGTAGCCGACGATTTGTAAGTCGAGTTATAGGACGGTCGGGACCCCCCCCGGCGCGCGCCCGCCAGCGGCCGGCCACGGACGGGCCCCCCGCGCGCGTAAGGACGTTCTAAGTCTTAACCTCTGGTGACTCGACAAAGGTAGTTCGCTAATCCGACTTCGTAACGTCGGAGAATTAAGTGAAATGTAGTAGACGGTAACACGGATACAATAATCCACACAGACCCAACGCTACCTATACTGTCCCAATGTAAATTACTTCGTCATGTAGCACAGAGATTTTTTTTAACTTCATAATACCAGCCCTCACTCATCACTAGGTACCTCTTGTCTAATCTCTGGGTCTCCACGAATCAATTCATCGTAGAAATTAAGAAGATCCTGAAATAGCGTCTCAGGTCACCAGTCTAAAAAGTCCACTATTGCTGTGCCCATTGATCATCACACTTTGAGTACGTGTAAAGAGCTACCCTAGAAACATGGTTGGGAATTGTTTCCCAAAAAAATTTCACCACCCTGGGGCACATCCCTCCTGACAGTACAAACGACGACGCAGACACCAAGATCGGATTTCTTAGGTACTAAGAAACTAGAAGGTAATCGTTGTCGGGTAGACAAAACGGAGCTAGTAGGACACCCGTCAAATGCTTACCCAGTGCAACCATACTCACACCGGTTGCACCGGACCCACACACTATGGTTCAATTGATTCACAGTCAGCCACAAGTATAAGATCATTCAGAACTCCCGGGCGGGACGCCCAACCTACACACACTCAACGTCCAATTTGCCCAAACAATTGGAGCCGTTAAACTAATACGGTTGGCCTCAATGGTCTAGCTAATATTAGTATCAATAAAGAGTGTCGCAAATGGGCCGAGCATAAAAGTCTACTATTGTACACTAGGGGGAGATAGTCCTACGTAGACAATGAGTGTGCACTTAAATCGCTCACGTACGTGTCATTAATGTCAAACCGTACACGTTACGTAACTCTTTACCGAAGGACCCAGTGTATAACACATAACGGAGTGGTAACTTATCATATGTACTCTAAACTAATACGTCAGACACCGCAATAGCACTTCCCGACCATAGCGTCGAAGGGACCCTTCACTCTACCCACTCTCCTCCCCGCACTAAATCTTAAGGACTTTCTACAACCTACGTACACCTTTTCAGCTCCTATAAAATGGTTGTGAAGAGCATTTCATTTAGCCTAGCTTTAAAAACATGCAGAGGAATGAGATTGCTCAGTTTCAATTCTTGCTGAAGATTGTTCCAAGCAAGTGGAGCTGCGCATATAAAAGCTGTCTTACCTAAGACAGTCCTTGCTCTTGGCACATCTAACAATACTACATCATGCAATCTCAGACAATAGCTGCTTGCAACTCTCTGTGTTATCAGTGAGCAGATATAATACGGGAGTTTACCCAACAAAGCTTTATAAATAAACGTGTACCAATGACTGAGCCTCTTTACAGTAAGTGATGGCAAACCTGCCTTGGCATACAGGGCACAGTGATGTGTAAGTGCTTTACAATTTGTGACAAATCTCAGTAAGCTGTGATAGGCGAAATCTAACTTGTTCAGGCAATATGCAGGTGCATTCATATACAACCAATCACCATAGTCCAGCACAGGTAAAATGGTCACAGTGACTAGCCTTTTCCTGGCCTCAAGCGAGAAACAGGAGTTGTTTCTGAAAAAGAAATCTAGTCTAACCCTCAGCTTTTTAAGCAGGTTATTGACATGAAGTTTAAAAGTTTAAAAGTAAGACAATCATCAAGCCAGATACCAAGGTATTTGTAACAGTTAACCACTTTTAGTACTTGTCCTTGCATAGTAACAATATCTAAAACAGGCTCTGGTGTCTTTTTAGCTTTTGAAAATAGCATTACCTTGGTTTTATCCACATTTAAAAGAAGCTTAAGCTCAGCGAGCTGAGTCTGAATAATGTTAAAAACAGCCTGTAATTTAACACCAGCCTCCTTAATGGAGGGACCGGCACAGTACATAATTGAATCGTCTGCATACAAATTTAAAGTAGCTTCATTCACATTTTCACCTAAACTGTTGATATATATGGAGAATAAAAGTGGACCTAAAACAGAACCTAGAGGAACACCATTAGCAATGTTTAACCACTCAGAAGACAGCCCATCAAAGTGAACACATTGGGAACTTTCAGAGAGGTAGTTCACAAACCACCCCACTGCATGGCTGGATATGCCAATTATGAGTAGCCTCTGCTTTAAGATGCGATGATCGACAGTATCAAACGCTTTGGAAAGGTCAATAAATAGAGCTGCACAACTCTGCTTATTATCTAAAATACTCGTAATGTCATTCACCACTTTCATTGTGGCAGTGATCGTGCTATGTTGCTTTCTGAAGCCTGACTGATGTTTAGACAGGATGTCATTTTTACATAAAAACTCCTTTACTTGTTCACTCACTAGACGTTCGAGCACCTTCGCCAGAACTGACAATTTAGAGATTGGCCTATACTTTAGTTATTTAAAATAGTTGCCTCCCCTCCTTTTAGTAAAGGCAAGACGTAAGCTGACTTTCATACTTTTGGAATTGCATTAGTGTTGAGGGAGAGGTTAAAAAGAGTAGTGAGAGGAAGAGCAATAAAATCTGCAGCTATCTTTAAAAAGAAAGGTTAAATCAAGTTATTTTGGCAAAACTAATGAAACATATTTGACGTTCCATTACAGCAGCTAATGTACAAGGGTAAGTAAGTCTCCCTCTGAAATGTAACTCATTGATTTTTGTATTAACTGGTGGAGGGCATTGAGACTAGAGGTGACAGTAGTTGTGAAGTTTGTGTTATTTATAGACTCAGTGTTTTAGCACCTGCAGTGATAACGTCATATTGAATGTTGTGTTATCTCCATAGAAACTGGCTAGCATCTAATCAGAGCTGTCATTGTTAATGGTTTACTCAGTCATAGGTATACTGACTAACTAAAATTGTTCATTCAATTTTCCTAGATGTTGCTGAAAACCAAGCTTTGATTTCTTTCTGAATGACATATGTTGTCTTTCATTTCCTCTATCTCACTGTCCTCCATTTTCTCCATTGACTCAAACAAGCTGTCATTGCACCAGCATTTGGAAAAATCTCTGAAGAATTATGCATTTCCTTGTTCTCTATAAATGATGAAACATTTCATTTTAAGCCATCAAACTCAAGTTTAATGTAGGTGGTCCAGATTGGCTTTATAATACTTTGACACCTTTTAGCGGTCCTCAGTTGACTGTGCAGTTAACCATGCCTCCACTCAGACAATACTCGGTCCCACAGAGGGTATGACATTGTGTGAAATTGAATCTCATCCCTGAAGGATATTTCCCAC
This sequence comes from Notothenia coriiceps, assembly GCF_000735185.1. Classification (NCBI taxonomy): domain Eukaryota; kingdom Metazoa; phylum Chordata; class Actinopteri; order Perciformes; family Nototheniidae; genus Notothenia; species Notothenia coriiceps. Next base: position 9,426 of record NW_011350005.1, read on the forward strand.
CCACAGTGTCCGTTCCTGTACAAGCCTGTCACGCCCGATTATTCTCAATGAGCTCTGATGAGCGAGGCGTAAATGAATCCCCTCTGTCGCTTTCTTTATTGATGTAGAGGCACAGAAGAAGATGTATGTTCTTATCAGTCCATGTAAAATGCAAGAGTTCTAATAGAACATTTGTCTTTGTTAGCAAAAGGAAATGTCATTGTGCTATGAATATTCAAGTATCGGCAGGACAGTAAACTGATGGGAGTACAACTGTATTTAGGGGACTGTATTGAAGACTGGGGCATAGCATATCACCAAAGAGATGACTATGGATGTAAAACAAGAGAAATTCAGAATGTGCTTATATTGCTGTATGTTTGCTGTACAACAAGACCACAGGGCTGATGAAGAGATGAAGTATTTCACCTAGACAAAGTAAATGGATTAGCAAATGATACATTCAAAAGGAGGAAATTGTTAAAATAGAAGCAGCAGGCTGAGTTATCCAGATTTGTAAACTTAGTTGCATCCAAGCTCCAGAAACACTGGATCCTACATGTCCCATAATGCAATTCAACAACTTCTTGCATTGATCCCTACTTTTACATTACACATGATTTGAATGACAGTTTTATCCCAACCGACAAACATACAAACCATAGACGTACCATAGACCTACCGACGGAAGCAATTTGGGCTTCAATTTGTTGACTGCAGGGATCACACTGGTGACCCTCTGACTAGTTACTGATTTAACAACTTATGGCTGACTTAAGGTCTTCCTACAGAACGTTTACCTCTTTCTCTTGGTTTCACCAGCAGAATACCTTTTCAATATATTTGTGTTGATTTTAAGTAAAAACCAAACAGTTAGGAAAAGATTAGTTTGTGTTTCAGTAGATGCAATCACAACACACTAACTGAGCAAACTGTCCATTTCATATTAAAAAAAACTCAAGAAAGATCAGATTTTTTAACTGTAGGTTTGTTTAATCAAACTAATAAAAAAGTTCAAGAATGACATTTAAACACACCTCCAGTTTGCCTTTCTGTTATGTGTAACATCCAGATTGAACAAAATACAAATAAACAAAGAAAAAGCTTCTCAAGAGCCACATACGCTATTATAGCAATGTTTTCAAAGAGTAGTATTGACCATGAAATCTGAAGTTAAGTGTTACTTTAAATTATCCTAATTATAGAGTGGTGCAGGAATAATAATCTGTGTATCTACCGTCCAATTGTTTTTATTTATTAAACACGTAAACGGAAGAGCGTCTGAGAGGCCTTTTTGCTTTTTACCTTACTAAATGGTCAAATGGTCCTTGGAGCGAGGGGCGGGGCGAAACTCACGGAAGTGATTTCAAAACAAAAGCACTCGTTAGCTAAAATCACACTTTGGATCACTACAGTATCCTGCTGAAGGACCGGTGATTATTATAAATAGGGGGAATTTAGCGATCACAACGAAAACGGCCGGCCAAGACACATATTGAGCCCAGAAAATTAATGTTATTAAGGGCTGTAAATATAATAAGCCTCTGTCTAAAATGGACAACATTGTTAGGAGATTTAAACTATACAGCGGTTCTGCACTGCGGTCACTCAGCCGTCTCTCGAGTTGTTTTTTTCAAATCAGCTGCTCTTCATTATTCCTGCTATATTTGACGAGTGATACACATATTTGTTACCACAAGTTCTTAAGAAAACTGACTCTGTTGGAATCGGTTCTAGTTTGACTTCTACCAGAAATAAAATGAAGTACTTTTACTGTGTACTTACTTTGTGAGTAATCCTCTGTCAAAGTCCCCTCCTTAGTACATAATGCATGTTTTTCTGCTATCTTTGATGAATGATATAAATATAATTTTACCATTAGTTCTTAATGAAATTGATACTGTTTGACTTTGTATTAGTTAGCCTACTACTTACAATACATTGAAGTACTTTTACTGTGTACTTTTTGAGAAATACTCTGTCAAAGTCCCCTGCTGAGAACAAAATCAAGTCACTTCTGCTAAATTTGATGAGGGAATTCTTTTTTGTTGCCATTAGTTCTTCGTGAGATTGACCCTGTTGGACTCAGTACTACTGAAACTACCCCCACAAGTACTATGAAGTACTTACTGTGTACTTTTCCAGTAATCCTTTGTCAATGTCCCCTCCTGAGAACAAGAATGCATGTTTTTCTGCTATTTTGAATAAGCGTTAAAAAACCTTTCTTCATGAGACTGATATTGTTGGACAGAGTATTTTAAGAGGATGGTAGACTGCACACTGACACACTCTGTCACTCTTGTTCCCCTCTTATGATGCTGCTGTCTTTTAATATATAATTATTCCTCCGCCGCTAGTTCGTACCTCACAGATTATTCAGTCTCATCAGCCTCATCCTTCCATCAGTCCGAGTCAATGCCTCCAGCACACTTCCAGTGTCTGACTCCATATGACATTGTCCTGATGCTGTAAGGGTGATGCCCCATGATCACAAAATGACCCCTCTAGAGTCTGAGTGCCAAGGACCTCATATTATGTCTGCATTCATGTTACATCACCCATTATAACAATTTTCTTTCCTTTTTGCTCTTCTCTTAACTGAATAGCCTTGTCTTTAAGTATAATACAAT
>NW_011350005.1:12079-19340 GCF_000735185.1 Notothenia coriiceps
CTTTTTAATGTAAAATCAGTTTTACACAAGGAGAATATGAGAAGACTTGCGAGGCAGGGGCCGTCTAGAGACACCCAGGGCGACCGTCGTACATTACAATCCGGGGCGGGCGCGTGTTGCTCTGTGTGTCCCTCTTGGGGTGAGAAGACCTCACTTTCTCTCGCCTTTATTACATTAACGTTCAATCTTGCATTCTACGTAAAACTGTCTGTTCTACCTGTGAACCCCCCTTTTATACGACGTAAAACTTATAGGCTACCAGGTGGTAATTGTGGAATCAGGGACAGAGCAGTTGCTTTTATGGATTTTATGGTAAGGGGGGGGCCAGGGGGGGTTTTTTTATCAAAAGCAATAGTTGGCGTTGATAAAGTGCGAGGCAAGCAGAGGGGAAGAGAATCAGTACATTTTTTCCAACAACTGTTGTAAAAAGCAGTATGCAAAAAGCAACTGGCTTTAATTGGTGAGATTATTTCCCTGTCCAAAGCGTATTTCACAAGGTTGTGATAATATAAATTCCCCTGGATATTACGTTTACGATGAAAAACCACAGAAATTATGTATTTATACACAGGCGGCCGCACAGTCCCTTGCAGTCGTTTTCACAGTCTTTTTTTTATTTTGCGGAGAGAGAAAAGGAGGGCGACGCCGGTTAGGGACGTGTTGGCCGCGCGCGCGCGCCGCCGCGCGCCGCGTTGCTTCGATAGATTCTAAACCGGTAGACTAATATTGCAATAAATCGCACGTATAGCACCTTTGAGCGATAGTCTTAGTTACGGGCTCGCACAAAAACCTGCGATATACCGAAAACAAATGTAATCGTTGTAGCGGATTGTGAGTTCGATTGGTCATGACGTCTCTCCCGTGTACACTGTCTTGCGTCCTTTATTTTTCTTTAGTGGAACACTGAGTTTTGTCATTCCTCCATTTCCGAAAACTCGAGGTATTTACAAAGTCTTATTAGGATCAAGTTGACTAAAACGTTTTGAGTTTTCGTCGACTAAAACTAGACTAAAACTACGAAGGATAGGAATGACTAAAATGTGTGAAAAACTAATAACTATTTTCGTCTAAAGACTAAGACTAAATCAAAAACAGCTGCCAAAGTTAACACTGCCCACACTATTTACCGTTACCTCATTTAGCCCTTTAACTGCCAGACCAAGAAAAAAGCTATGGAAAAATTATTTGTTTGCATTTTTTTATCAAATGGGCCACACATAACCACAAACAATTCAAAAAAATTGGACTGACCACACAGTTTTGTTTTTATGAGCCTCTACTAACTGGTCGAGTTGGCCTTTTATGGTAAAAGTGCATTTTCAACAATCATATACAGTACAGTATTTGTATGCATCAAACTCAAATAAAACACAAACTCAAATAAATGTGTTTCTTTTATGGAAAATGAGCAATATATACAACCAGATATATTCATAAAAGATAATAAATTATAATTGTAAAAAAAAATGGAAAAAAGTAATGTAAAGTGTTTTTCATAATAAAAAAAAACTTGCTCATCTTACTGTATATGCTGAATTGGCCTAACAGGAAACCACTGGCCTAACAGCAAATGTCTATATCCTGTGTTGGCCTAACTTGCTCATCTATGTGCAATTTTGGACTGAATGCCATGCATGAAAGGTGCTATATAAATTATTATCACTCTTTCACTCTGAGACTCATAAGGCAGTACTATATTTAGTAATATTACCATGAATCTAGCCATTATTTACCATATTTTATTGGAAAACATCTCTGAAACTCTGAAAAAGTCATATTGCTAGTTTACCATAAAAAGCCAATTTGACCGATTGGTTGAGCATACTTTCCAAAAATTAATTACACGCTTGTTAAAACTTTTTTTGTGCATCAAGTTATCTAAATATGTTCAGTCAGTGCTCTGACACTAAAATATGTCAAAAAGGATATTTGACCAAAGAGAGTGATTTCTTCAGCAGTGATTTTTAGCATTGCCAACTTTCTCAGTGGAAGCTAGCTGAATGGCTTTCTGTTCGAAACACAGTGACATCTAGAGGTTGTGTTGTGCATAACATGTCAACCAGAAGGTAGAGCTGGCTGAATCAGATGGAACTTTTTTTCATGCTTTCAATAAGATATCAAGACACAAAATGTGCTCTACCAAATGGTGGTGCTGGCAGTTAAAGGGTTAATTTAGACTGTGGCTAAGAACCTTTATTTACCTGAGCTCGATAGAGAAGCGGTTCAAAATCTGACGTTAATATTATACTCAAGACTTTCTTAAATTGCCATATATTTTGTGTGTGTTATTTTCTTGTTGCTGTTGTCTGTTGTTAATACAGACTGTTTTATTTAACATATAAATGTTTTATGCAGTTCTTATTTCAAATCCTGCAAACCCATCTTTAAAGTTTTGTCCTTTGCCTCAACTTTAGTGAATGTATTGAGGGCATTTTCTTTTCTGAACTGACTCTTAACCTCTTGAAGATCCTGTCTTTTGGAGAATGTAGAAGGCTCAGTTTTAAAGACATTGCTACCACATGAAACTAGCAGACTAATGAGTCCCTCGGTACCAACCATGTCCTATTGCAAAGGAAGCTAACAAGCTCCACAGTTAAGAAACTGGAATAGCCATACTCACAGGGTCACTTGGCCTTTTATCTCAAAATATATTTTTAGTGAGCTGTTCAAAAGTGGTGTTTTCGCCTATTCTAAAAAAAATCTGCATTAGCACGTTCCTAAACAGTCGTGGAACTGCATACATTGGGTACAACTGGAAGGCTTAATGTGAGATGATGTTAGTTTACCCAACATTTTATTGTATTGAGAAACATCTTGACCTCTGTGTAAATGGACAGCATTTATAGGAAGCTTGACAGTCTTTCAGCCCGTTAAAGTACTTTTACAGTCAGCATTCGCCCACTCTTATTTGGCTGGCAGTGGTGAGAAACTAACAAACACATGACAGATTGCCTTTAAGCAGCAGGTAATGATGTCGATGCCGCTACTGCACTTGCCATCTGCGCTTTGGAGGGCGATCAATGAAATCTCTACACACTTTTCAGGGATTAAAACTTGACCAGCAGGATCAGGACTGACCCTGTCTTCTTAGAACCCCATCGCACATTCACAAAAAACTTCATATGTTTTCAAAACAAAGGCAGCTTCAGAAAATGGCTTTCAATTTCTGCTCTGTCATCAGCTGTCTGCTGGATAAAGCCTGAAACGCAATGTCCAGTAAAGTAGTTACAATATAAAGCATTAGTTAATTGTGTGGCTGATAGCAAAATGTATTTTCTGACTGACAGTAGTAACACATTGTGATAATGCACGACAAATTGCCTATCCCTGCCAGGACAAAAAAGCCAGGCAGACTTTATATGCTTATCCTCAGTAAAGAATAGTCCTGAGAATGCACTGAAATGGGCTTGTTTTCAATAGAATGTCATGTATTCTTGGCAACTTTTCCTGAATTAGACAATTTCTTTTTATCCACAGTCACTTAAATGAAGGAACATTTTAGAATTGTGATGACATTATTGGAACTATGTATGCGGTATTACCAGTATATGTTTAAAATGGACACTTAGGCTCAATACTTTTTAATCAAGCTTGTAGTTAGGGCTGGCCCCTAGTTATGCTACTACTGTATATGCTTTGACTGTCAGAGAATATGTACCTTTCAACTTTCTAATGCTACTATTATTATTTGCATGAACTCATGTTCCCATTATCACTGTTGTCAATTTGATTATCTATATTGTAATTGTATTATCTTTTGTTAATCTATACACTCAACATCTATCGCACGTCTGTCAGTGTTGGGAGAGGGATCCCTTCTCTGTTGATCTCCAAGAGGTTTCTTCAATTTTTCCAAAGGCCAAAGGTGATTCATATGCTGTATGTAATTGTATGTCTATGTAATTTATGACATTGGGCTATATAAAAGATTGATTGATCGATCGACCTTTGTATGCTGTGACAAACATCACGACCAGGCTTTGCACCTAAAGTACAACCAGATTACAGAAAGTCTCTAAAAGCTGATTAGCAAGCAAAAATGCATTAAATCATTTGAATTTAATTTTGATTGTTATCGCAAAATTCATGTGTCTAATTCAACATCCTGCAACTGGAATTTGTTCTGTCATACACACTCACCTTGGTATCTGAGCAGCGCTGATCCGACCTGAGGCATCTGGCTGTGGAAGCGGATAGAGATCTGATTGCTGTGGCTTCTTATTACCAACCCCCTCATCAGGATGGACTCATTGGCCAGCATTGAGTTCTCACCCTGGCCCACATCTTCAAACACGACCTTGTCTCCCTCAGATAGATTCACGTTCATCACCTGAAAGGAAAGAAAAAAACAGATTAGACCATTTACACCTCAGATAAAGAAAAAATAACAAAAGCTCTCTATTCTGGGATATAGAATCTCTTTAGGCGACGCATGACACTGACATTGAACCCCTAAAATAGAAAAGGCCCAGCAGTAGCAGTTAGGAATTTTCAACCCACCACAGGAGTGCACAGGATAATCCAACTCTGCATAGCAAGAGGTCCAAGATGTATTGGGTCCCTGTTTGTTCCTATGAAAGTTGCTTGGCACAAGAAGCAAAAATGGCCTTACTTTCAAAAGCAAAACTACCTGGGGCCCATAGAGCATGTGCATCTATAGTTTCCTTAAACCCTCCCTCCAGTCCGCCTCGTCACGACAGCTTCGTGGTCAGTCTTGGCTCAGCTCAATAAATGAAGCAGGAAAATAACTCTGTAGTCGGCTTTTGGCACATTTTACAACTTTTAGGACCTAATATTTTGAATAAAGGCAATTTAAGAGTTCATTTACAGATGTTGCTTTCACAATGCAATCCAATTGGAAAACTTGTTTTTGGGCCAAATGACGTCACTGACATGAAAGTTATAGTACCACCATTTGGCCACTACTCATCCGTCAGCTGCTGTGCTGATCCTGGTACTGACCTCTGAGATGCACTCTCTGTAAATGCTTTGCGCTGAGTTCATTCGTTCAGAGTGGCTCCCATTATTGTTGCCACACCATGCACATTCATCAGCCGGTGAGAAATAAAGCAGAGCATTTTCCAATTTCAGATCAGATACCAACATTCTCTATCCTATGAAGATGGGCACAGGACTGCCAGCCTTCATGGATACATTTTACATTTGAAGCTTTGGGCACTTTGAGATAAAGGGGTTATTATTCGCACAGTTCCAGGGCTTATTTGCATTCACTTGCATTCATTTCCTATTGAAATAAAATAAAAGAATAGGCATCCGGTGAAGTCAAGAATGGTGACCTGAGTTACTTTGTAGTTGACCTCTCTAATTCCAATGTCAGTGGAAACTGGAGTGAAGAGAGCCACACACATTTTCAGCATGTATTACAGCCTCGAAAGTCTGTTTTGCATAACGCTTGGGCACAAATCAAAAGTAAGAAATATGGAAGAAGCCAAAAGGACAACGTGTTTCACTGCAGATAGGCCTGATAATTGTCAGCTTGTCTCCTTTGCTGACAAGACGTCTGGTGAGAAATGTCGCTTTTATCAGCTTTTATCACAGCAGGTACTTCTTTATTCAGGCATTAAAAGGAAGGGGGAGTCTTGTCTTCACGTGGCCCTCCATAGATCATATCAACTGCCTGCTGTCTCACATAGCTGGGGGATGAATCCTCGGCTCTCCTGAGGAAAGCAGCAGAGAGAGTCTGAAGTGAAGTGAATCCACTGACAGAACACAAGTGTCAGTTAACAGTGTGTTCATGGTGTGTAAACATCCAAACCAAACAGACTAATGTACAAACTGTGGTTTAAATGTAACATACTTAAACCTGTATTTTTTATGATAAACAGTATTCCAGACAGTCACAACATGTCGTACAAAACTATAAGTGCAGGGATAAAAAACCATATACAAGTCCCAATGCAAGCATGTTGTTTCTCATGCGAGGCGTGGGAAGGTATTTTGAGCGGGGGTGCTGAGGTGCTGGACTCCAGTGAACACTATTACGGGCACTATAGAGCACGCACAAAAGCACTCCCCACACGCAAATACACAGCACACCCGCGACTGTTACAATGAAGGCTCGATAATCAGCTCACGGCATACTGTATAGGCAGGGGTAAAGTGCTATTTTTTACGAGTGGGGAGTGGACCTCACCTCCTCTAGGGGGGTCCGGGGGGATGCTCCCCCGGGGGGAGCATCCCCCCGGACCCCCCTAGAGGAGGTGAGGTCCACTCCCCACTCGTAAAAAATAGCACTTTACCCCTGCCTATACAGTATGCCGTGAGCTNAGGTTCCAGTAGATCTCTACTATCCAATAAAACTGAAATTCTCAGAAAAATCATATTAAAAAAGTTAAAAACAATTACTTGCTTTTGGCATTGAAATGGATTAGAATCTCACCTTTTTGCTGGATGTCAGGCAGGCCAGGAAGTCATTCCCTTCAAGTCCGCAACCAGTCATAGGAGTTCAAATGCAAAGCCTGAACGATGACAGGAGCGGGAGATTTACATTTTACAATTATATTTTTAATTAAGACCAGAGCAGTGCGTACATATGCCCTGTACGACATGCAGAGAACAGATCAAATCCCCATAGTTAACTTTAGTCTAAGTTATCTCAGTGGGTCTCAAATGGTTTGGTCACAAATTATTCAAAAGATTATTTCCGCGGCACACCTTCATATGGTCATTATCGTTATAAAAAAAATAAGAGAATAAAGGAAAAACAGTTATGAAATACTATATGGCAGTAAAACAAGAATACAGTTTGAAAGGGGAGTGATTTGTAAAATATCCATAAAGAAAAAGAACATCTGCTTACAGTTGTGTTTCATCTGGGTGTTGAGAGATGTATCCATAGATCTCTTAATGTTGCTCTCAAAGTGCACCAGATTGATGCTTTTAACTTCAATATTTAAAAAAAATCTTCCCTTCCCGGGGGAGGATCCCCCCGGACCCCCCTAGAGGAGGTGAGGTCCGCTCCCCACTCCTAAAAAATAGCACTTTACCCCTGCCTATATGCCGTGAGCTGATTATCGAGCCTTCATTGTAACAGTCGCGGGTTTACTGTGTGTTTGCGTGTGGGGAGTTTTTTTGTGCGTGCTCTATAGTGCCCGTAATAGTGTTCACTGGAGTCCAGCACCTCAGCACCCCCGCTCAAAATACCTTCCCGCGCCTCTGCCGCAGGTCCTTCCTTCCTGCAGCGGTCAGACTATACAACCAGCCCAGCCCCTAGTAGACCCCGCACAAAACAACACAGACT
>NW_011350005.1:20397-25763 GCF_000735185.1 Notothenia coriiceps
AATCATATTTGTGTTGTTGATCTGTAATATTACAGTGTTACGTTGATTTGTTTGTCCTTCTCGGTCCATGCACTACGCATTTCAGTGGTTTTGTGTTGGAAAAGAAATGCAGCCAATCAGATATTTTTCTGGGTCTCTGGGTAGGATATTCTTCAAACAAGGTATTCTACATCCTTTATAGAATGCCCTGGCCATTGCACTGAATCAGAGCGTACGTTTGGATTGACAGTTTGATCAACCAATCGTATATTGATTTGTAGCCAATGGGCGTATTCTTTCAGAGTTTCCCTTGGTTCCAGGGTCCTCTAGAACAGTGGTTCTCAACTGGTCAGTCCTCGGGACCCACTTTTTACTTGGTCAATACATCGCGACCCAACATTTTGAAGCGCTCAAATCATTCAACAAAAAATTGTGCTGTAATATATACGCTTTTCAGCATACAATATTAATAAAAGTGAAGTACAGTGCATATATCCCTTATATCCCTTCACAGAACTAAAGTATGCTTTTAAAAGGTTTACAGATTTTTAGAAATGTTTAGAAATACTAACATAAACTATGCATTCTGGTACACTCTGAGAAAAAAAAAAAAATAATAATTACTACCCGACATATTAATAATATTTTATGCCATTGTTTGTTTTTCACTTTGTTCTGACATCTTGCTGCGAGAAGAGTAAAGAGGAGATAGTCTGTGTGACTTACTTTAAAGGGGACCTATCATGCAAAATGCACTTTTGTACGTCTTTTATACATGAATATGTGTCCCCGGTGTTCCAGGGAACTCATCAAGTGTCAGAAAACACAACCCTCTCAATTTTCCTCCATACCCAAATCTCTTAAAAAGGGGCTGCAACGGATCTGATACAGACTGATCCAGATTTGAACACTTCTATGACGTCACAGAAGTGGCGCTACGGCTATTGGGCCAACTCCACCAATCAGGAGGAGACAGCCACGGACATTGCCGTTCGAAAGCGCTGGAGACGCTGTAGTACATATGCCAGGCCTGTAGATGGCGCTGTTCTCACATAATCAGCCCATGAAAAGACAGTGTTAAATTGAGCGAAATGAGGAATGGCTAAAATGCATGATCTGTTTGGTATTTTGAAAAATAAAAAGTATAAATATTCCTTATTTATTTATATAATATGCCGTATGGTCCTACACTATATTATTCAAATATAGCATGATAAGAAGCAGTTTCTTACGGCGCGCGATGCATGGGGCCCCCTTGAGGGGGTTTCCCGACGTGTCGTTGCAGTAAATTAATAATGCATTACATTACATTTTTTTATTAGATCGCTTTTACAGGTGCTCAAAGCGCTTTACAATTACACATTACACATATTAGACATGTAAGAGTCATTACTGTGGACATTACCCACAGGAGCAAATGCAGGTAAAGTGTCTTGCCCAAGGACACAACGGCCTGAAGCAGTGGCGGCCGAGGCGGGATTCGAACTGGAGCCCCTTGATCTGATGACCAACGCTCTAACCACTGCGCCAAAACCACCCCAATTAAAGGGTGTTTCATGTTGTGGTTGGTGTGGACCTTCTTAATCTACCTTCTTTGGGGGCCCCCTTCTGGTCCAAGCACTTGCCTGCCTTTCCTGTCGGCAAATGGCGCCCCTGTATATTACACACACACATTCAATACATACATACAGTATGGTGGCTTGAACTAGTGGGAGAAATGGCACCGTTTGTCTGTAGTCAATGCCTTGAACCTCGACAAAAAAGGCATTAGAAGCATTAGAAAGTCAAGGTAAACTTGCGGTCTGCAATGCGTGTCATGCTCGCGCACAAAAGTAAATATATATATATGCACGTTCATTCTCACAACGCGTCAGACACAAGAAAATATACATTAATTTACATCAGAATCAGAAAGTTTTAATTTTTTAATTTTGTATAATTTTTATTTTTTATAATGATAAAAAACTTCCTTTTCAGGGTTTACCGGGAGCCAGTGTTCAGGAGATGGCAAGAGAGTCATTTCCACAGGGGACGAGGGGGATCGGCGTAGTTTTATCCCAAGGTTTGGTCCGGATTGATTTGCAGTTTGGTCCGGATCCGGACCTTGGTCCGGAGTTTGAGAAGCCCCCTATAGGCCTTATTAAAAACATTCGGTCTTCAAGTTGTATAATGTGCTAATAACGTTATTCTGAGAGTTATTTTCCTCGGCATTATGAACGCGGATCTAACCCACGGGACCGCACCGTCCGGCACGTTCATGTGACATGTTCAGTACTACATGAGTTGTACCTTTACCCATGGATGCATAATAAGAACGGATTATATGATTATATGAATACTTTTGTGAGGTTTCGCTCTCTCAAAAGTTGGGCGATTTTGTCTTCATGCGCCAATGAGCAACTCTCATAGGAATGAACGAGGCCCCACCTCCCACGCTGTATCCAGTTCTTATTATACATCCATGGTCTGTCTACATAAGGTCCAGTTGTGATAGACACGGTTAGCCACTGATAAAACGTGATGACAACTTAGGTATGGTCATGGCAACTGAGAACATTAGGAGACAAACAATAATGAAAAACCATGTAAATTAGTTGAAAACATTAGAGAAAAAAAGCTAGAAAGTGAAACTTTATAATAATTTGTCAAACTTATCGTCAGATGTAGTCCTTTGAATGTTACAAAGTTTTAATATTTGGGTTTTAAATCTAAATTTCAAGAGGAGTTCATGATTGTTATCACTTAAACCCACTTAATACTGCTTACATCATATTCTGCACGTACAGTCCGTTATTCAATGACATTGCACTTGTTTAAACTGAAGCTTTACTTGCAGCCCACGTACAGTAGTCCATCCAGCCTGAACGCAACATGAATGACTCACACTGCACGAGCTCTGGGCCTCTGCAGCGTGCTTGTGTCTAACAAGTCATAATGTACCGTTAATGAACTCATGGACACAACATCAGGATAATAGTGTGCTGAACAAAGGGCATCACCAAGTAATCATATTATGCCTTCAACTCAGGGATAATAAAACACTTGAGGGAACATTGGGAGACTTAATCCAATTTGCCTTGGTACTAGTCCAGCTTCTGTATAACTGTACCTCACAAACATAATCATGAGGGGTGAACCCACGTCTGGAATGTTTTTTATTATGCTGACTTTATAATGGATCACAATATACTTTCAAATATGAATTATTGGCAGCAGTTAAGGAAACTTGAGGTATTAAAGGAAATTGACATGTCAACAAGTTGCCACATTAAACTGTTTTGACAGCTAGCTGAGATCCCTGAGGGATTAGTAAACTGATAGCTGTTGACATGTCTGTCTACACTAGACAGTCCTAAACTCAACCCTCTTAAATTGTAAATGTCCTCTTTTTACAGTTCATTAGCTTCACCTCATAAAGCAGTAGCAATAGCACAAAAGCTGTTAAAGACACAGACTGTCTCGATTCAGAAGATTCCCTGAGAACGCTGCCCTGTCGTGCACTGGTAATACTTACACACTGAGTGAATTTCAACCGTGCAGTTTTGTCTTGAATTACACACAGCTGCTGTGCTGTCACAGGAAGTGATTGCCGTTGTTAGCTCACTAGCTAGCAGCAATCATTTGCGGTATCAAATCATTACAGGCTGGTCAATTAACCCTATCAACTTACAGTGGGTTCATTTATTCATCTTCTGTTTTCCTTGGACAAGCCTTTTAATAAACGTTCAGTATTGTAAGACATCAGTTCGGGTTTTCAGCAGCTTTTTTTGGTTTTCCAGTATTATTGCTCATAAAGAATTTACATCACAACACGTTTGTACTAAATGTCATGACAACCCATCCCCAAAACCCTTGGGGATATAGGTTCTGGGAATTATGAATGAATGCAAAAATTGTTATCGCTGAACATTTAATATTTCAACCATTTTTAAAGATATTTTAGTCTTGACCAAAGTGGTCGATTGACCAATATCACTAGAGCCACCTACCACAAGTTGGATAAAAATGAAACAAGATGAAAATGCACAATTAAGGGCATTACGTTTATATTCTGGTTTAATATATAGCACTGTGTATGTTGGTTTCTATCTTGAAACTAAACTTGCAGATTGTGATTGTGTTTATCCACACCATACAATAATCTAAGCAACAAGAATATAGGATGAGATCTACGGTAAGTTAGCAAAAATAATGTGATACAATTGTTTTTTTCTCAAATGCAGTTCACTGTGACATGGTAAACTGCTGATATATGCAAATAAATACTTGATTAAGTGTGATTGAACATGGATATACAGTGTATATATAACTGGCCATACATTTAATGACAAAGGATTTACATCACAACAACTTTTACGTCTTAAGTGGGGTTGATAATACGCAAAAAATCAGGTGGGGACATGTTGGGTAAGAGGGTTCAAATATATTATGAAGGATGGTATGAGATAAAGGTTGTGGTTGTGTTGCTTTGATTACTGGTTAGTACCACTAACTGTATTTAAAATATTTTTCAAAGGCAAATTAGACTAGAAAATTGATATTTTTTGCAAAGGCAACGTTGATCAATATCATGAGCAAATCCAATAAAAGGTTCTGATGAAAACCAATATTGAATTAAAAAGTCTTCTGAATTCTTGTTTTAATATTATTATTTAGAGTGTAATCTGTTCTTCAAAATACTCTTTGCTGAACTGACAACTTGCAATATGGCTGCTACAGGATGTCTTACGGTACCTAAAAGCCTTGTACTAAAATATGTTCCTCTTTATTTCATCATGTTAATAACATATTTACATGCTGAATAACTAAACCCTCATGAAAGCTCTTATCTTCTGCAGCGACGCAGCGGAGAAAAGAGAACAGCGTACGCTGTGGTGTAAAGAGAAAAGCCTCTCTGACATCCATTTACTTTATAAAAGCAACAAACGACAGCTGAATAATTCAACTGAAACTCCCTCATTAAATATAAGCTGACAACTTTGGGGGACAGCATAGAGGATGAGAGCAGAACAGGGACAGATGGAACCCTGGGATACGGTGTTGACTAATGGATCAAAGTCGGTGTGTGTGTGTGTGTGTGTGTGTGTGTGTGTGTGTGTGTGTGTGTGTGTGTGTTGAGAGACAAGTGAAAATAAACGCTGCAACACTAAAAAGAAGACAGAAAATAGATAGAAGGGGAGATCTAGCGTAATGCAAAATCTTGTATGCTGTATTTCTGTATTAGATATTTTCCTCTTCTCCTCTGTTGATCTTATTATCTTGGGTAAAGCAGATAGAAAGCAGGCCCAGCAGAGAATAAGAGGACTCTCCCTCTAATTGCTCTCCTCCTTAAAAACATCACGCTGCCTCCCTTCATCTAGATTACAGCTTTATAAACTGCTGAACCA
>NW_011350006.1:0-3065 GCF_000735185.1 Notothenia coriiceps
ACGGCTGATACTTGCGCATTAGTTTCTGTTATGGATCAGTATCAACAGTCCTGCCAGTAACGTTACTATATTATCAATGCTACTTTAGTTATAGCCTGATATATGATAGCTAACTTTACAATGTTGTGATGTGACGTTAGCTAACATTCTGTAGCTAACGCCGGTCACTCACCAAGATAGCTGCCCAGTTCTCCACTGGTTCTCTACACACCACAGCTCAATTTCTCTCCGATGGCCGTTATTTCTTCTAATCCTTGGCTGCTCCTGGTCTCTTGGACGCCTAGCAGGCTCATAATTATAAGGTTTTGTTCCGTCATATGCATTCGAATATTCATGTTCAACTTCTTCTGTGTCGAAACTAGCATTGGGATCCATGTTTATTAATACGTTACACCGGCCGCTCTCCCCCTTGTGTCCCCCGTGTTACGTCACACGCGGGAGGTCACGTGCCGAGCCTTTTTTATGCGGAAGTGAACATTTCTTACAAAAACGACGCCAGATGTCACTGTAGTGTATATTTCTGTATATTTTTTTGAAAATCTAGTGTATTCATCATTTTCTTACACATTTATTCACAGGTGTCTTCAACCTGGAAGTTGCTCTTTAACTAGTGAGTGATTCTGGATGCTACTAGTTAACTAGTGCAGAACAATGTATGCCACTAGTTAACTAGTTCTGCTTCTTTTTTGTAACTAGTTAACATGTCAGAGCTTTTGCAGCGCACTAGTTAACTTGTACAACTTTTAGTGTCACTACTACGGTCAGAGGGCCACTAGTTCATCAAAAAGCCTACAAGTAGGGACTTTGGTGCTACTAGTGCTGCTCCTGTTTTCACCCATGCTAACTTTACATGGAAGTTGCATACACGTTATCCTGACGAGACCTCAGATCATCTTCGTAAATATCTATCAAACTATAGATCGTACAACTCCACTGGGCGTGGATTCTAAAAGTACAATATACACTTCTCGCTAGAAATCTAATAAAAAAGCATTTTAATGGCCAAACTATTCTACAATTTAGGATTTTCCAGAGAGGGTTATTTTTGAATAAACAAATAAACGGGAGCATGTTGTTTCTTACACGACCACTAGAGGTGCTACACTTTAAAACGTTGCTATGGGTCGTAATCTAAGCTGTTTAAACAATCTACCTATTTGGTCGTTTTTTGTAGGAGGACAGGCTGCTATCATGACCTAAATATTCTCCAAACAAATGGTTACCAAAACTATTCCAATCTGAGCTTTTGCCCTGCCATGATCTTATTATTTTTTTTAATGTGTCCTAATTCGGGTTGGTGTTGAACTTGGCCACTTCTTGTAAATCCCTGACAGTAAAATGCTTGCTGGGCACATTGCTGCAGACTATGGCACCAGGTAAAAACAATGAGTATTGGACTGTGTTGCTGCAGTGGGAATGATGGGAGGAAGAAGGTGATGCTGGCACAGGCCTGGGTCACGTTACCCCTGGTATTCTCACAGAAGGTGGCCGGCCTAATGATGAGGAAGATTGCTTCTCTGTAAATGGCTGCCAAGTTGAAGTTGGATAGGGGTGAGGCGTCTTTGAGAGAGTGTGTACGTCAGGGGGTTGTTAGATGCCTTGGTATCTGGCCCCACATCAGAGAAATAGATTGGCAGACAATATCCGCCCAATCCATGCACTCCCACACATTGACACAACCGGCATGCAATTATATGCACACATGCTATAACTGGATTTTGTTTATATAACTTACGAATATAATTGGAATGCAAACTGGACATATGGATGCATTAAGATTTTCTTTCTCAGTCTTTTAATTGGATTTATTTTTTCTGTGGGACGTCCATGTATTTTAAATGAAATAAGTGAAGGAAGTTGTCAAAGCGTGTGCTGCCCCATTGGACATTTACTGAAATCTAATTTTCTATTATTTCTTGGATATCACTAACAGTGTGTGAAAATGAAAGGTCAGATAAACGGTTCAGCAAACCTCAAATCTTCAACATGAATGTATTAACATAACCTCAAGGGTGGTTGCTGTTAAACCAGTTTTAATAAAGTTGTACATTTTACTCAAACTTGGATAAGAAAGGTTGCCTTGCCTTGCGTTACATAAAAAAATGAATAGAAGATGAGCTGATGAATGAAAAACCCATACACAGTTGTTAATCCACTAAAACATGTTGACATGAGTGTAAATCTGCATTTAGGCACATCAGTGCTTTGTGCTGAATGCTAACGACTGTATGCTAACATAACATATGTGACTTGCTCTATTGAAATCAGTCGCATTGACCCGAAGATACATTTTGAGTTGTATACACCTGGATAAATAAAGGTTTGAAATGAAATGAAATACACTGTTGGAAAGAGGAGATTGCTAGCTTTCTAATAGGTGCTTTCACACCAAGTACTTTTCCCAGGAATAGTTCCCAGAACTTGTATTTCCTGGAGCTATCTAGTAAATCACCTACACACTGGAATAAGTCCCTGAGGGAGCCGCTGACTCTTCCTCTTCTTCTTCCTCTTCTTGTTTACTGGCGGGCCGCAAACAACTTCACGGCGTATACTGCCATACGAAGTCCCTGGCCGGAAGTCCCCGGAGATGGGGACTGGCTTCAGATTAAATTACCAGAAGCGGCGACACCTCCTCATCACTCCAACGCTCCCATGTTTTCTTTTGTGTTGCCATAAGTTAGTCTCTCTCCGTTGGTGCGCTAGGCTATTGCTAATAATGCTGATGCGAGCAAAGAAAAAGGCGGCTTCACAAAAACTTTTCTGAGTTTTACGGGGCGTGGTTTGCAATTCGCCCAGCCAATCAGATATTGGTACTTTTTTCTCCCGAGGATAGTCCCACCTCTCTAGCAGGCACTAAAAATGGGGGTAAAAGTTCTCATGAACTAAGTTCTCAAACTACGCAAAATTCGGAACTAAACGGGAAAAGTACGGGTAAAAGTACTCCGGTGTGAAAGCGCCTTATATGTTGTGCCTCCCCTCTACTGGGACATGTCTCCATGCTTTAATGTCCGACCCATAGCCAATCACGTACAATGTGTTGGAGCGCTAGCCAATATGAGCATGGT
>NW_011350007.1:0-2220 GCF_000735185.1 Notothenia coriiceps
CCCCCCCCCTTCCTCCTCAGACTCCAGCTTGCTGCAGGACAACGTGGCCTTCGTGCTGTGTTTGGACACTTTGGGGAACGGAGACACGATGCACCTCCACGTGTCCAAACCTCCCAAAGAGGGGTCTCCTCAGTTCACCCTGCTCAAGGAGCTGGAGCTGGTGAGAAGATCCACGCTCTCTATCATATTATATTATAACTCAGAGTGGGCGAGCTGACCAATCAGAGCACAGTTGGCTCATGGGGGGAGTGGGGGGCAGGAGCTCCAACAAGCCGTGTAGGACAGAGAGCGAATACACATACTATACAGAGATGCTGTATGAGAAACCAATGTGAGTTTGGAACATTGAACAATGTAAATGTATTCTAGTAGACCTCAACAATGGAATTATGATCAGTAGAAACGGCCGTGACATGTGACCTTTGATATTAACCAACAGCTGTGAGAGGAAGTTAACAGTTAGTCATTATTTGTCAAATCAGTTTTTTCTCACCTATTTTCTTCAGGTCTAAAATAAATGTTTCTCTACTTTTCTTTAAAAAACCCAGACTATTTATAACTATATCCTATAATGTTGGACTTGTGTCGTCCCAGGTGTCAGAGAGCCAGTTCCCGGACGTGAAGTTCTCGATGGTCCATAAGAAGATCAACCTGGCGGACGACATGCTGGCCTGGGAGCACGAGCGCTTCGGGATCCGCCGCCTGCCGGCCTTCACGCTGTCGCACCTGGCCTCCCACCGCCTGGCGCAGAGAGCCAGCATCATGGACGCCCGGTCAGTGTCCCCCTCCTCTCGCCACGGAGCGGGAGAGCCCCCTGCTGGGTGGGTGCACGTCTCTCTATCCCCCCAAAACAAAAGAGTAGAGTTTAGCTAACGTAGAGCCGTTCCTTGTACCTCTACCACTGTTAAATGTTCCGTCATGAGAGCCGTGTTCAACTGAGCAACCTTAAACCAGTGTGTCTCAAACCTTTTCATACCAAGGACGTCTTAACCAATGAAAAAACACTGGACCACCTAACTCCACAAATATCGTTTTTCTTGTGAGACTAAAGTGTTGCGCTGGGCTGTATCATGCATCGAAAGTGAAACTTAAGCTCGCTCCATTGCGGAGACATTCCTGCGAGAGTGCGGAGAACTTAAATCAATTAATTAATTAAAAATGTGAAATGTTACCAATATACTCACGGACCACTAGGGGGTGCTCACGGACCTCACTTTGAGAAGCACTGCCTTAAACCCATTCTTTACAAGCAGTTTGGCTCCTACACCAATATATAATACATTGGAGAGAAGTAATAGTTTTTCTGCTCAACGATTTATTTAAGGGTTAAAATAACAACGTGTTTCCCTGGGCAGGGTCCCATGATGTAACGTGTCCAAGTTTGAGCCACGGGTGTTTTTAAATTAAGAGCTTTCTGAACTCTTTTCTCTCCTCTCTGATCTATACCTCTCCTTTTCCTTCCATCTCCCTCTCTGTGTTTGGTAGAAACCTTTCGGTGTTTAATTTCACGCTCTACCGATCAGCTGATTTGACATTTCCTCGTGTTGTGCTCTCCTCCTCTCCTCTGACTCTCGGCTGCTCTCTGTGTCTCCAGGCCTCACGTAGATGTTCAGAAGCTCAGCAGAAACACAAAGCTGGTAGCAGAGGCGCTCGCCAGAGTCATATACAACCTCACTGAAAAGGTGAAGGAAGAAACGGATGGAAGGCGTTTATTTACTGTCTGCTTTCTGCCTGTGTTGTGACGTGTTGTTGTTGTTGTTTACTCTGCTGCACAGGGCGCTCCTGGAGACCTGCAGATCTTCACTGAACAGATGGTAAGTCTCTAAACTGGGAGGCACCGACCTCTGAAAGAAACAACTGTGTGTGTGTGTGTGTGTGTGTGTGTGTGTGTGTGTGTGTGTGTGTGTGTGTGTGTGTGTGTGTGTGTGTGTGTGTGTGTGTGTGTGTGTGTGTGTGTGTGTGTGTGTCGTGTCGTGTCGTCTGTGGTAACACTATGTGTGTGTCAGCAGTGGGTTTCCTCTGTTGTAACAGTGTGTGTGTGTCAGCAGTGGGTTTCCTCTGTTGTAACACAGTGTGTGTGTCAGCAGTGTTTCCTCCGTTGTAACACAGTGTGTGTGTGTCAGCAGTGTTTCCTCCGTTGTAACACAGTGTGTGTGTGTGTCAGCAGGTGCAGGACGAGCAGCTCTCGGCAGTCGTTGATTGGCTGACGGCTCAGCCCCG
>NW_011350008.1:0-2617 GCF_000735185.1 Notothenia coriiceps
ACATGGTGTAGTCCTAAACGATAGCTGGGGATTCTGGGTAGTGTAGTGTCTTCTGCCATCCTTTACTCCGAAAAAACATTTGTTTCTCCGAATCGAAGGGGAAAAATACAAAAGCATTGCAAACAATTTAAACCAATCAATGTTGTGTAATTAACAAGGATAATCTGGTGTTTTTTAGTCGATGAGTAGTGCAGATATCACTGTAAAATCAATCGACAGTAAGGGGAATACTTACTTCCGGGTGTACAATTCTCCGTTATCCAATGGGAATGGACGCTCACATTGCCTTTTAAGGGCAGCCGACACAAACGAATGCCGTGCTTCCATGAGCGTCAAATCCCGCCGCAGATGGGAATACATTGCAATCAGTTGAAAGCTATTTGCGTCCCTTTATGAAGCTGAAAGATCCTAGGAGCGTCACAACTGCACGCCACGGGACCCTGACCAAACGTCGCTCCTGGACGATTATGGAGTGAGTGTGTTGATTTACATGCACTGTTGTAACCTGATTACTGTAAGTATCTGTGAAAGGTGCTATAATAAATAAACGTATTATTATTATAATTACCATGTAAACATACAGGAGCCAAGTAATGGCAAACCGATTCCTCCCCAACCTATTTAGGGTTGTAAAACCCCTAAGTACAATTTTATTGAGGATAATACTTGTTTTTCTTATATTTTATAAATACATTTAGGTGAAAATAGCTCAAGATCTTAAGTAAATGTTTTGACTCCTATATTTTTGTGTGCTTTTCCTGTGTGTGCCAGGGTCTACCCTTCACAAAAATAGCGCATAGTATAACAGCGCAGGACCACCAGCCAACTCCAGACTGCTGCATCTTGAGTATGGTTGTAGGACAGCTAAAAGTAAGTAGCACTATCCTTTGTACCTTATTTTAAAGCATGTTAAGCATGTCATTTGTTTCGCAATTTAATAATCACACATTGAATGCTAGGGAATGTATGTTTCATTTTTGTACCTGTGTTCCAATTATTTCTGTTACCATACTATCAAACAGACAAACTATGAAGGGTCCTTTAAGAGAATACCCACCTTTTTCCACATATTGGGTAGTACTCCCCAACCCCTTTGCACAATTTGAATATGTGACCCGTGCTATTGAAATCCTTCGAGATTTATGAGAAACTCATTTTGATCAGTTTAGGATGTGGTTGATTCTAAACAAACAAAGTCTTGGCTTTCAGAATATCACATTTGTATTGTAATATTCATAAAAATAAAAATATAGTTTTGAGGCTTGTTAAGATTTGTCAACTTGTCAAGGATCACATCTCCTCTCAGTCTGATCAGCACCGCTTCCCTCCCTCTCTACCTCTTCCCCCTACGTCACCCTGAAGTAAGGAATGACAGGCTGATAGTAACACGACAGGGCCCAGGACAGTGGCTATTGGCCTTAAGAATATAAAAAATGAGTTGAAGCTTGTGAAGATACAATAACGAGCGCTGAACGGGGCATCTTAGGCTGGAGCCACACGAGGACGATAACGCAAACGGCCCGAAATCGTTGTAAAAAAAGTCTTCCGTCCACACGCAACAGGCACCAGAAACGTGTCCGTTCACACGAGACCGCTCGAAAACGCTGGAGACGCTGTAATACATATGCCACGCCTGAAAGTGGCGCTGTATTCCTGCCACAAAAGCAGCGAAGAAGGTTTCCCACGAATGGTTAACATGGTTGCCCTTCTGTTTATTCTCCGCTGTGGACGCTCTGGCTCTTTTTCACCCTCCCCGAGGCAAGCGTTTGCTCCTGCTGTAATTCTCTCCGGTAGTCCACCAGCAGATGACAAACAACCACCTCTCCGCCTCTTCCAAGGGACGAGGGGGCCGTGCGGCAGTTTCAGCTAGACTTTTTTTCGCCGGTCAACATGTCCGTTAAAGTTTAAATCTTCCGGACAAAATTAGAAAAGTGCCGGTCAGAGGTCTTCTTTGTTATTTATTGAGCTCTAAAACAAATGAATAACGACTGTATATAATAATATAAGAATAAAAAACGGAGCCTCTCTTTTCCTCCCCCTCTTCTGACAGCCCAGCAGCTGATCTCTGAGCAGGAGAGGTGGGGAGAGGCTTGCTGATTGCTTCAACGTTATCAGGACATGATCGTATAGACGTAAACCAGGGTTTCTGCTAGGATTTTTTCTCGCCGGTCAAATGTCCGAACAGAAATTATTTTAACGGACAAATTTGAAACTTACCGTTCATGTTTCAATAATAATAATAATGAATTGTGTAGCAGAGTTTCCGTTAGCAGGTAATTACCGGACTATGACCGGATATGCTGATGTTTAAAACTCAGTTAAAGGT
Organism: Notothenia coriiceps; assembly: GCF_000735185.1. Lineage (NCBI taxonomy): Eukaryota > Metazoa > Chordata > Actinopteri > Perciformes > Nototheniidae > Notothenia > Notothenia coriiceps. The sequence goes on from NW_011350008.1 coordinate 2,327, forward strand.
GGGGGTAGGTAAGGTTGAGAAACCGGCTCGAGATACACTTTTTGCTATATTCCATGGAATGCTCTTAACATCCCGATAGCAATAAATATCTTAAGTACTTTGACAAAAAATCCATTAAAAAAATGTCATCTATGGAAGCCGTAGTACTGTAAAAAGCACGACCAATCATTTTAGCCGGCCCGGCTAAAATAACTGGATGGCCTACCTGCCTGTCAGCCTTCCATCTGTGCCCAAACTTATCTCGTGCCCTCATTGGTCATGTGCGAGTTTGTGTGTGTTGGAGGAGGGGCT
>NW_011350009.1:0-5272 GCF_000735185.1 Notothenia coriiceps
GCTAATATCCCCTCTAACGACAGGTGCATTAGCAGCATCGATGGTAGGCTGCATACTACTGCTCTGTCCACCGTGGTCTTCACACTCATGATTTTCGGAAACTATTTTTGATCGTTTTGGATCTGACTGCTGGTCACTGACTTTGAAAAAGTTAAGTAAAGTTTGTTGTCTTTTTGACATTGTAGACACGAAGCTAACTGTTATGTATTCAACCAGCGCAAGCGTAGGCTATGTGTCACACCTCTAGTCTCCCCCCCTCCCCCCCTCTCCCGCTAAAAACCTTAAAAATGTAAACGCATCAAAAAGGCAAACACAAGATTTTTGAGGAACTTCAATGGGGAATAAACACTAACAAGACATATAACAACATTGAACACCGAACAAACAGTCGTTTTTTTTTTTTGGCGTTTTTTTTTTTCATAGTGACACGGGAGGTGGCGGATCCAATAAAAAAGGTTCCGGATCCAATTTCAGAGGTGCCGGAACATGTTCCGGCGTGTTCCGGCTCAAATTAAGCCCTGGGCCCATGTATGCTGAGTTGGGGTTTTCCCTTTCCTGTAGAGTTTTATATAGGTTTGTGTGCATGCAAATGGTCTGCGATGGCTAGAAAACTAAAACATAAACCCCCATAACAGTCAACTCACCAAGTGTCACAAAACAAAAGTGGGGAGAAAACTTAACCCTAACTTGCAAAGGAAAAAAACTTGTGTAACTTATTGAATTATAATACTTGACAAACAGAGGATTTCACACCCAGAGGATTTTACACCCAGATGGCCAATTTTTGTGTCTCGTGTGAAACAAAACCCACAATTTTCAGGAACAGCATAAGATAGTATTTTCAAACTGAACTGTTGTACCCCATGCTAGTAATGTATTTCAACTCCATAACACAGTGTTTTCTAAACTTCACCAGGTAGTTTTGTTGCCAGAAGTGATGCCAAGGGGTACTCAGTGCATTAAGAAGTCTGTGCATCTGTGGCGAGTTTGAAATCAAAAACAGATTGTCTCACCACATAACCTCACACACCTCTCTCTCGCTCGCGCACACACACACACACACACACACACACACACACACACACACACACACACACACACACACACACACACACACACACACACACACACACACACACACACACACACACACACACACACACACACACACACACACACACACACACACACACAGGTCAAGGGGCAGTGGTGTATTGTTTCCCATCTCTTGTGGTGTTCCTGCACCATCTCTCTGAGTGTCTTCCAAACCCGTCTCTCCTGTCATGGATTAATTGGATTTTTGACCCAGTTCCAGAGTGCCTCGCTTGGGTACTGTCATGGGATTGTGTAAAAAAACTCTTGTGTGTCATCAAGTGTGTGTAGAGGATTTAGTGTGTGGCTGGCTACCTCCAGTTTTCGAGTCTGTTGGGACTCTTTGTCTCCCTGCAACCCCTCGTCACTCCCCCCATAGGAGGGCAACAGACGGCGAACAAAGCCGGACTCCCTCTTTGAACCCCTCCACACACACACATACTCTCACACACACTCTCACGCACAAAGGCAAAATCCCCCTTCTTCCCCTCTCAATTCCAGCCACTTGCTGCCTTGTCACAACCCGAACAGCCTCACCAACGGCCGCTGCTTTTGTTCTTCTGGCATTTCGGGAGCGCGCTTTGGGGTCGTTGGCTTTAAGTTCATGTGTAGTGCACTGCTCAGAGAGCCAGTAAAAAGGCAGGAATTACCCCGTCTGCATGGATGAAATAATATATTAAATAAATAAATAAATGTGTCATTATGAAATAAAAGTCCCATGAAATAAATAAATATGTATTTAAATGTACATGTATACATATTTATTGCCTCATTTATTTATTTATTTCATAGGCATATTTATATTTATATGTATTTATTTAATTATTTATTTTGGCTTAAATGGCATTCCATAGAAAAGTCTTGTTGCACTATTTGTTGTTCTACCTGTCGCCCTAAATCAAGCCTCTTGTTCTGTGTAATAAAACCGAGGAGAAGGCTGTGTAGAGATGCCTGAGCGTGCATTATTGTCCAAAGATTATTTGTTATGACCTGCTCCTGAGCATATTTTATAAAAGACCAGGTGAACTTTCAAAATAAATCAGAAAAATAAATCCTTTATTCATCCCACTGCAGGGAAATTCAATTGTTAAGAGTGTAGATAAAAGGCGAGATATGACAAAAAGAGACAACACGTGATAAATGAAATCAAATAGTTCACATCCATGTTAAAAAGGAAGTAGGAGCGTGATTTACATTTAAGTGTGTGAAATGTAAAGCATACATTAATAACAATTAAGTGTATACTTCTCGTGAGCATTGCACAGTGTGTGTTTCAGTTGATTGGTGATTCTGCTCGGGGAAAATAATTGCTGCAACTTTCAGTAAATATTTTACCGTGAAGGATTCATCTGGGCTTTTTATCTTTGCTTGTAATTACAGACCGGAGGCAGCTTCAGGTTCAGGGTCGACTTTTGCATCGCATTCCCGGACATTATTCTGCTCTGCTCTGTGATTTGTAGTCGGCTCCGCTCGCACCGTTAGCCGACCCGACGATTAAGAGTTCTGCTCATAAATGTCAAATAATAGATTTGGGCTTTTTTATCCGTCCAACTCCAGCCTTGATGCTTATTATGCTGATTTATGACTATTGATTTCAATTTCCAAGGCTTTATTTGCTGCAAGCTGCACCATTAAAACTGCATCCACACAGGATATGAATTTAGATCCAGGGGATTACAAACGCCTTTCAATTGTGTCTGGCAGAGCAATGACTTTTGAATGAGCAACACTGTGTGTGAAAGTTAATGAACTTGAAGTAATGGCTGCCTTTTCATTGGCCTGTTTGAATCCTGGAACCCTGTAATTGGCTTGTTTTGTTTCTCCTAGCAGCCATTAGGGACGTAGCGTGGGGGATTTTGAATTTTAAAGTCCCAGCCGAGCGTTGTGTGTGGTACGTTAAGCCGTTAGTCCGTTACTTCGGCCCCAAAAGGGATTTGTAAAGGCCCCTTGTCCGTTAGCTGTCTGCCTTTCAATGACACATTTAACATTTAAACCACCTCCTTTAATCCAAAGGGCTGCCATGAGTTTCGGTTGGAGATTAGGAACACATTCAAGTTCATTGTTATCTGAGGGGCCCCAGTGAAAGTTGGAGGCCAGTATTAGTGTGCCCCCTACTGCCAGACTGAAGCCCCCAAAACATGTCTTACTTAATTAAGGCGGTTCTAAAACATTTGGTAAAGATTCTTGTTTGTAATCATTTATTTATTTGAAATTAGGGAACAGTCAAGATGGTTTTAAAGGGAATATACGGTTCATATTATGGATTATATGGATGGACATTCATATTGGCTTATAAAATGAAACAGTACATTTTTTATATCTATTATGTGATGGATTTGGTACACCTGTTTCATTTTTGTCTTATTGTAGAATGTAATCATACTTTTTTCTTTTGCGTGGTTTCAATAAAATAAAGGCATGGGTTTTATCCCTTTTTTGATGAGAGTCAAATCATTCAAAAGACACTGCAGGTGAATAGTATAAAACTTTAATAATTAGATATCAGCCTAAAACGTCCCCAGTTGATTATTGTTATGACCGGCTCGTAGGCCACAACAGGAAAAGAGAGAGAGACGTTCGAGGGTTCCAAAAACCACGGCACGTAACAGTGGCAATTCCAAAACAACACTAAAAACATGAGAGGATGGGCGAGGGGAAAGGATCACGGCGAGGGGAAAGGATCACGGCGAGAGTCTTCCCACAGCGGTCTTGGAGAGAGTCACGAAGGCCATGTGACTCCGGGCAGCTGGGCTTAAGTAGCACCTCGGGTCCGGCCAAGTGTCCCCAGTCATGCTAATTGGCCTCCTCCCCCAACACAGGACCTACAACACACCTGCACACTCACAGGCCACAGGCTCTGGGGCCGTCACATTACTTACATTCAGAAAACTATTTTTTTGTATTACAAGTTTTCTGAAATGATATGTTAAAAAATGCTAAATTAGGCATTCTCTTATTAAATATGCTCTAAAATGCATTAATATCCGAAACAGAAATCCAGACAGTGAATATGTTGGACAGATACAATATGATTGTTTAGTTTTGTTAGAGTCCCAGGATTTTACAGAGGGGGAAGTTGTGAAACAATGCATTTTTAATACCTCGAAAATGCAGCGATGATGCAACACGTTGCCAATGAGCAGACAGAATACACAACAGAAAACAGACCGTCTGTATTGATTCAAGAATAATAAAAAAAAGGTATTTTGAAACATAATGCTTATAAAGTTTAAAGAAATTCCTGCAGTAATAGTAGTAAATGTAAATATGCAGTGTTAATGTGATGATAATATTGAGCTGGAATTTATTGTTTTACTTCAAAATATCAATTTTTTGTCTCATTCTGAACTCTCAAGGTCTTGTTAATGCTGATTTTTAGGCTTTTCAAGGGAATTCAACTCTTATGTATTCTAAAGGGGTTTTCTGCGAAGTGAAAGGATTTTGTATTTTTTTGCACAACATTCCTGGCCGTCAGCGGCTTCGATCAGAAAATATTTGTGTCTCTGCTCAAGTCCAAAACCCTGTATCAGGCAAACATTAAATGTTGCTGTCAGGCTGCCGTTGTTTCAGATTCCACATCCAGCATCTCAGCATTTCCCCTGCCCACGCTCACCTCTGCTGACAACACAGTGGTGCAGGAATAAGTGAAAAACCCCGGAAAGAGTCAGCATTTTAGCACTTCCGGGCTCCCTCATCTTGAAGTCAATGGTTTTTTTTAATTAGTTGTGGGTTGTTAGCCTGAAATAAGGTCTGTGGTTAACACAAGCTGAAGAGATTTTTGATCTACGACATAAAATACATCAGTTAATACCACATTGGTTTCCCCACTGTTTCTAACAAGTGTCTAAATGAGACAACTAAACGCCATCACACCCAACATTAGCCACCTTTAGCTTAGCGGTGGTGGCGTGAAGTCATGTGACCGTGTTGCAGTTCCTTTATAGCCCAACGTTAGCCACCTTTAGCTTAGTGGTGGTGACGTGAAGACATGTGACGTGCTGTAGTTCACCTTTATAGCCCCAACGTTAGCCACCTTTAGCTTTAGTGGTGGTGGACGTGAAGTCATGTGACCGTGCTGTAGTTCCCTTTAAGCCCCAACATTAGCCACCTTAGCTTAGCGGTGGTGGCGTGAAGTCATGGTGACCGTGCTGTAGTTCCTTTATAGCCCAACGTTAGCCAC
>NW_011350009.1:5297-8875 GCF_000735185.1 Notothenia coriiceps
GACGTGAAGTCATGTGACCGTGTTGTAGTTCCTTTATAGCCCTACGTTAGCCACCTTTAGCTTAGCGGTGGTGACATGAAGTCATGTGACCATGCTGTAGTACCTTTAAAGCCTGCTTTTTACTTCAGAAATCATAAAGTGGTGTTAATATATGGAGATTATCCTGCTGAACAAAACATTATAAACGTTTGTTTTCCACAGAGATTATTTTTTTGCAATAATCCAAAATCACATGGAATTGAGAGAGCCCTTGCGATGCTAACTTCTGGGCCTACAACATAACGTCATCCCTGCACCCCTCTATAAGTTCCCAGGATCGGGCTTTGTGGTTGGGGTGGAGTATATAGAAAGTGCTGGTGTTTGCAGATTGAAGGTGATCTGGACCAGATGGTGTCCTCTCTTCCTCCAGATGCACTTTACCGTCCCATATCCGCCACTGGCACTCAGTAGGACTGTAACAGATATGTCCTTATCACAGCCGCTCTGTGTGGAGGGGGTCCAGCGTTGGGCCTTGATCCAGCCTGGCAGATCCAATCCTCCCCCCCACACCCTCCACCCCTTCCACACAGATGCTGCAGCTCTGCACTGCACCAACTGATGGAAATCAGACTTTTCACTTCGCTACAGTAGTACCTATCAGTGAAAGGTAAATACGGCCAAAAAAAGGGTTATCTTGAGAAGAGATGGAAGACGTTGTTTGTCTTTGCCAAGAAGCACGGAAGTGGAGGCGGACCCGGTTTTATCGATCGGCCTCTTCCCCCTCGTAGCTCATGTTTCTCCAGCACCTGTTCTCGTGTTGCATTGTGTAACGTTGCACTAACAGGATGTTGTACGGCTCCTCTCTCCGCTCGTCTTTGTAAGACTCCATGTCGGGGAGATTTTAGGCTCCCGACTGCGATGGTGTTACAAGGAGCTTTCTCTATAGCACATTAGGAGTTGTCTGGCAAATGATAATACGGCTGTCTGAAGAGCAGGCATTATTTCTCAAAGATATATTTTTCACTATGAAAGACCTCAGGCCCATAAGTGTTACCTTGAAGGCTGTTCGAGGCCAACAAGAAAATATGTGTTTTCTGTTATTCACTTTTAGCTGGTTTTTTCCACATAATTGGAGAGCATGGTTGTTGGAAGGTTTAGTACACACATTTTCTCTCTTTCTCTGTTGGTGAATTCTGAGCAAAACACATCCATCTCAATGGTAATGGAAGTATAAATAAATGTTATTTTAAGTGGGTTATTTGAGCAGATCCAAAACAGAAGCTTAAATAAATAGCGACCGTCTGGAGCAGTGGTTCCCAACCTGGAGTCATTTGCGGGGGCCCTGGGTGAAAAAGGTTGGGAACCCCTGGTCTGGAGGGAAAAAAGTTCTGCATATTTATTTGTATCACTTCTATCTCTTTAGTTATACAATACAGTTGAAATGATTAAAATCACACCTTTGAAACGCCTTTACAGTGATGGAAAGTAAACATTTTTAGAAGTCCTAAAAACCTTTCCAGAGACTCCTGCTTCCTTTCCAAGCATCATGCATTCTTATATGAACCCCTGTATTTCTAAAGGTCTCCATACATCACTGCTACTGTACCTGTCTTACTCCTCTGCAGGGGTAAAAGAAAGTATAGAGCCCGGGAAATGACATGCTCTGTTTACTAAATGACTGGAGAAAACCTAGAAGAAATAGGGCAGCGAGAGCGAGGAACACTGGCAGAGAGAGCGGCTCCCCAAAAGGCCTCCGGGATCGTGAGATGAAACAAACAGTAGATCACAGGAGTTAGATGAAGTGGCTGAGGGCGGGGGGGATATATCAAGATGCAGCAGCAGGGCTGGGAGCTGCTGGTAGTCTGAGGGAGGAGAGGCGGCCCACACGTTGTCGCCGCTAATGCATTATTGATTCCGGCCACTGTCGAGATTCGCCCCATGTCCAGAGTCCATTTCCATCCTCCTCCATCCTCTGCTGTCCGTCAGCCTGCAGTCTGACTCTGGACCGTGTTGTTCCTCACAGAGTCCTACGGTGAACCTGGAAACTTTGAGTACCCCAACGTTTTAAAAAACAATCCAGAGTCAGACTGCTGTCCGTCAGCCGGCCTGCAGTCTTGATTTGATTAGATTTATATCGAATGTGTAAAACAATAATCCAAAAAATAATTATTATACAATACAAATTTAAGCAGTGTCAAATTGATATACAAAAATATTACTGATTCTAAATTATATATAAACAAATAATCTACTTAATTACACATCCGAAAAGGGGTGGGAAGAAGTTCACACTTATTTTATCCCACCCGTTCTCCCAAAAACTAAATTTTTAAAGGGGATCTATCATGCAAAATGCACTTTTTTATGTCTTTTATACATAAAGGTGTGTCCCCGGTGTATCAGGGAACTCACGCAGTCTCAGAAAATAAAACCCTCTCTCTTTTCCTCCGTACCAAAATCTCTAAAAATGGGGCTACAACGGAGCTGATCCAGATTTGCCTCCGATATGAGGTCATATCGGAAATGTAGGCTGGCTTTACACCCACGGGCCTATCAGAAACGTTGCTATCATAAACAATGCCCGACTGTTTTGGACGTAATATGGTCAGTGTTTACATTAGCATCGCTAACACTCAGAGCTAACCTGTACTGGAGAGCATGTGTGTGAAGAAGCAGGAAATAAAAAGGAACTTACCTTGTGGTATAACCGGCAAGAGAGAAAGCCTTAGAGCTCCATACTGTTTCAGAAATAATCCTTGATAATCCATGATATCATGGATATGTCATGATATGACAGTAGCTGCCGGGTCCCGCATGAGCTCAGCCCCCTCCTTTTTTTATTTAAAGCTTTATACCCAAATCAGCACTTTTGAAACAGGAAGTGAAATAGAGGGATATGAGGCATGGCTAGAATAAGTGATCTGTTTGGTATTTGAGCAAAAAACATTTCATAGACAGTGTTTTTTATATATTTTTATATATCTGAAGACTATTGCTAATTGGCCTCAAAAATAGCAATGATAGGTGACCTTTAAAACCATATATATGTATATTTTTCTTTAAGAAATACATTTGTTATTGGAAATAACAACAAAGAAAACAAAAAACATAAACAACAAATAAACAAACAAATAACCAAACACATACTGTAACATAAAAGAGGTAAATGGTCAATCGAGAAAAGATAAAATAACAAACCAAATAAATAAATAAATCCGTAAACAACCCATTTATGATTAAACAAATTTGCATTCTGACCCCGGACCGTTTTTCTCTGTTCTTCCAATAAAGTCCTTGTGAGCTAACCAAAGTTTTATGTTAAGAAATGTATAGTACAAAGTTATGAAACACATAGAAACTGCCAGATGCTACCTTGTATAAGTTGGGCAATTGCAACAGTTAGCAATAAGTAGGCAAAGGAATATGCACACAATAGCAAAACATTGGCTTGGCAATTTGGATAATTTGGAGTATTTTTGGAGGCTATTGAGAAATGTTTGAATACCTTTTTCTGCATATTCACGGATACAAAATGGCGGTCTTAACAAAGAAGGTGGCCCATATCTGTACTCCCGTAGGCTGAATAGTCTAAATTATTT
>NW_011350009.1:10680-22306 GCF_000735185.1 Notothenia coriiceps
TATTTGAAATTTTTCTTGCAGTTAAATATTTAGTGGCTTTTAGGAAAGACACTGGACCATTATTGCGTCCAGGGTGTGATCCATGTGGGGGAGGGGCACATAAGAGCGGGAAGTATCAAATTGTCTGTGTGTGTGTGTGTTTTAGTGGAGTGTCCGAGGATGTGATTCACTTTGGGGTGATTCTGGGTTCACATATTACGGGTGGGGAACACATCAATAGAGTCGTGGTGTGTGTGTGGGGGTTGTGGATGTTGGTGGTGTAGGGGGATGGGGTGATTTGTGTGTTGTTGTGGGTTTGTGATGTGTGTGTTGTGTGTGTTGGTGGGTGATTGAGTGGTGTGTGTGTGTGTTGGGTGTTGTGTATGGGTGTATGTTAGTGGGTGTTGAGATGGGTTGTGGTTGTGTTGTGTTTTCATCTGATTCAGAGGGTTATCTAATTTCCTTGTTTCTTTAGTGGCGGTTGCATTGTTTTTGAGAGCCGGAACTACCATGGGTGATTTTTCAAGTGACTAAATAATTGAAAATTCAATGAAGTGGTGGTATTAGCTAAGGATTGTATTAGTTTGCTCAACAGGTTGATATTGTCTACTGTGAAGCGATAGATCATATAAAGCCTTTAAGTGCAATCGAAAGTAAGGAAAAGAGAAAGAGTTGTAGTATGTATGGATAGTTAGTCGTCAGATTGCCAGAGAAGGACACAAGAGGAGGGTGATTCAATCATGGAAATAATTTGCGTGATAGTTTACAGTTCATTATTCAACAATATAGGGGCCACCATCATTTAAAAGTTAGTTACAATCAACTTAATTGGGTTCAACAGTAAAAAAACTAATTTTTAAGTTTCAAACCTCACCTGCTTATATTATCCTGTAAAAAGCAAAACAAAAACGGTTCATAAATGACTATGAGCTAACATAACAGAGAGTTATATAAGAAATAGTTTAATGTGAAGCTACAGATATTTCATTAAAAGAGTGTGTGGACACAAATTAGAGCCCAAGAAGTACTTAAAATAGGGTTTATTTTTAACTAGCTCTGTTCTGGCTGGATTGCAGAACACACGAATAAACTATAGACAGCTATAAACAACTACAGTATGTCAAGGTTTTTTGGATTAAGCTGCTTGAGATCGGCACCTTTTCGTGTCAAAAAAGGGCAAGATAATATGCAGCTTTCAAATGGATTATTTTGTGCAAGTCGTGGCTCTTCTCTTGTGAAGGCCAATCCAGACTGCAATAACATAAACTCAGGAAGCTGTACTGCCCATTAACAACACCCTAAAGAGACATAGTTTTCGTCCGCTGCTCTGAGGTCCAGCAGGCTTTCAGTGTGGAGTTACAAGTAGGACTGATGGTTAAAAACAAGCAACACGCTTAGCCAGAGAGAACGGCAAGCAAGCCGTAGAAGTGCTGCTATTAGCTCAAAGGTTATCACTATGGTAAAATACTTGACACACCTTAGTAATATTATGTATTTGCAAATGACGGAAAAATATATCATTCTAACCTACCTATGTGCTGCGTACCGGTACGCCCGAACCGGTAACTGGACTTGGTAAAGTTCGGTTCAAGTCCCGTTAAAACGCGGACGTCGGGAACCGGTACTTACGTATATTCTCCTTTGTGTTCTAAACCATCTAAAACCTTCAATAGATCGAGAAATTTGCGCTGAGAAAAGACGAAAAACATTGTTTTGGCTTCTGATATGGCGGCCATTACTGAGCTCACGAAGTCTCGCAAAATATCGCAACTGCTCGCGAGATCTGTGTGACGTCAAGGGAAGCTGGCTTAGACATAGTGGACACTGACAGCGTGGGATGCTGGTTGCCATATTTGGTAGTGTAGCTAAACTAACTCCTTTGTATGTATGGTGATATAGTGTCTGCCGAAAGAGCAACACTTCACCCAGACAATGTCAATATGCTCTTGTTCTTGAACAAGAACACATAGACTTGTACTCTTGCATATTGAGTCTTGTATGTACATCACTATGTATGTAGTTGTGTTGTGTAGTTAGTAACACATGTAGAGTTCTAGAAAAGACATGGTGTAGACACAAGTTGGAAGGGGGCACAATAAACCTGACGAGTTTGAATTTGAGTTGATTATGAGTTTATTTTCAATTGATAATTAGCTCACAATAAGTTCACTTTAGTTACTGACACAACTTGACACAAGTCCGGACTTATAAGTCCGGACCGGAACCTGAACCTCTGGACTTGAGTCCGGACCTGAACCTGAATGTGAGTCCAGGTACACAGCACTATACCTACCTTTATTAAGTTAAGTTGACCCAACTTCAGTGAACTAGGTTGTGCCCAGGAATCGTGTATAAGCTGAACCGCACACATGATGTAACCCAAGAAAAACAAGTTGTATGAGTTTTTTTGTTACATCGTTTTTTCTGACTGCAACAAAAACCGACGTAGACAAACATGGAGATAAAAGCCTGAACTATCTCTCCTTCTTTCCCTCCCGCCCCGCCTTCCCACCTTTGTCATTTTTCCGAGTTTTTCCTGGGAGTAAGTGTGAAAAAAGCGGGCAGACGTATGACTCAGGTTCCCTCCACGCGTCCTGATATGAATTCAGGGAGCCGAGGCCATCCCATAATCTCTTAATGCATGTTCCCTCGCCCTTGGCAGGGTCGTGGGAGGAATAGATGGGGCCTTATCGGCTTTTATGGATTTATGGAGAATTTCTCTGCTCTGGGTGTACTCCAACACACCAACCTGTGTGTGTGTGTGTGTGTGTGTGTGTGTGTGTGTGTGTACAGTACGCTCCTCTCTCCGTGTGTGTGTCCTTATGGATGTCGGGTAAGGTTATCAGAGCCGGTAATATCTCAATTGTATCAAGTTTCTAATTACGGCATCAATCACGTTGAATAATTCCGTGAAGGTAAAATGAACTGAGCCTGTTCTGAACTTCAACTGATCTCTCATCTTTAAAGTCAATATTTTATTCATACAAAAAGATATTAAATGATGCTTTATGTGCTTAAAATGATTAAATTCCAAGAAAGCTTATGTAAGAAAAAAGTAAGGATTAGCTAAATTTGCCTAAATCTGCTAGCATTAGTATTTGTTATAGTAAGAAATAATATTTTTGACAGTTTATTCCTAAACCTTAATTGTCATAAAAGAAATTCAATATGATCTTGCCCTCCTAATATTGATATATTCTATTCTGAACCTTCCTAATTATCAGTTCTTAATTCATAATCAAACTAATTGCACAGTTATGGAAGAAATCATTCATTTCAGTTCCTAAAAAATTAAGAAATAAATCTTCAGTTCTGTCATTCTGTGCTGGAACAGGCATGAATAAGAGATGCAATGATTTAATCGAATAGTTGATGCATACAAACTCAAAAAATGTGAGAGTGTGCTGCTTTTGTTGGTGTTTCATATTAATTGGATATTTTGTGGTTTTTGGACACAACAACAACAACAAGACTTTTAATGACGATATCCTGTGCTTTTGGAAAATTGTGATGGGCATTCCTTCTGATTTCTGAAGTTTTAAAGACCAAATTATTAACTAATTCATCAAAAATCATCTGCAGATGAAAAGAGAGAGAAAACGATGAATAGTTTCAGTCCTAGAGTAAATAGATTTAGCTTCTCTGGGCAGATGGAAGTACTAATTCTCTGTTTCTTACATGGCTAATTAACTTGAAGTCCTAACCTCATAAACAGAAAGTAATATTGTTACCTGAGCTCTGGGATTAGAGGATATAGAGGTATTAATGAAACAACCTGCAGCCTCATGAGGCGATACAGCAAGTCATTATCGATTCATCTGCCACTCTAGATGAATTGTTTGCTTTATCAAATGTTGGAAAGATATTGTGTTTCTTAAAGTGCAACAGACTTCTTTTGTCAGTCGAAAAGCCAAACATATTCAGTTTAAAACACATAAGCTAGAATACTACATATTTGAGAGGCTGAAAAGGACATTTATACATATTTGAGAGGCTGAAAACGACATTTTCTGCCATCTGTTGCAAGAAATATTACTTTATAAATGACCCGATTATCAAAAGATCAAGATTTCCCTTCTGTCGATAATCGAGGAGTTGAATAATCATGCAGCTTTATTGTGGTTAAAGCAGTGGCGAACCGTGTCTATCACAACTGGACCTTGTGTACACACACACACACACACACACACACACACACACACACACACACACACACACACACACACACACACACACACACACACACACACACACACACACACACCCTCCGCCGCCTTGTCTAGATCCTTTGTCTCGAGCCAGTGAACTAGCGGGCCTTCTACAATACCCTGGAACCGAGGGAAACTCTGAAAGAATACGCCCATTGGCTACAAATCAATATATGATTGGTTGATCAAACTGTCAGTCCAAACGTACGCTCTCATTCAGTGCAACGGCCAGGGCATTCTATCAAGGATATAGAATACCTTGGTTGAAGGATGTTTTACCCAGAGACCCAGAACAAGATCTGATTGGTTGCTTTCTTTTCTAACACAAAACCACTGAAATGCGTAGTGCATGGTCCGAGAAGGACAAACAAATCAACGTAACACTGTAATATTACAGATCAACAACACAGATACTATTCTCATTTATTCATTTTACATACATTTTATTACATTTTATTTATATAATTAAATCAATTTGTTTTATCTGAGTGTTCCAGGGTATTCTCTGAATACCTTGAAGGCCCTGACGGTTCGCCACTGGGTTAAAGCAATGATCGATTCAAAACAAGGCCTGACTCATCTTACATTATATTTGCAAGAAAAACTCAGCGCCTTTAAATCTCCTTGTTCTTCGCTCTTACGGCCCGTCTACACTACAGGCATCAAAAAATCTTGAAGCTGGCCGTGTCTGAAGCTTGGCGATTTTTTGCGAGCAACGCGACCAACAATGTTGGTCGCGTTGCTCGCAAAAAATCGCCAAGCTTCAGACACGGCCAGCTTCAAGATTTTTTGATGCCTGTAGTGTAGACGGGCCGTAAGAGCGAAGANGATATTAAAACGAGCGGCTGGCGCCCCAGTTAGCCAAAGCTAAGGCGGGCTAGGGCTTAGTAATTAGCTTCTTTCCTTGTTTTAAAAAAAACCCTTTCTTTGTAAACGTGTTTTTTTATTTTCCTTTATTGACTTGTTGTAGTTAAAAAAAAAAACCAATAATTTTTTCTTTTTCTATTAATTTCTTCTCTCTATATTTTTGTATTTGGAGGGGGCCTCTTTTTACGTGTTTTTTTCTTTTCCTTATTGAAACAAAACAAACTGTTTGGTTTAAGTTTAAAACATATTTATTTCTATATTTCCTTTTCTTTAAAATTTGTTGGAATTTTGAATGTTAATGGTTCAAAAACCAGTTCTTCTGTTTTTATTTTATTGTTAAGAACCCCCCAAACCCACTGGTTTTTTCAACAAAGTGGGAACGGATGTTATTGTGAAATTGTTTTCAAAACCAAGGGGCCACACATTTCCCCCAAGGCCTTTCTTTTCTAGGCCAAATTGAATTCCATTATTGTTTTGTATTTCCTTGTACCTTTTCCAAAACTGTAAACTGGGGTGGACCCAAAAAATTTGGGTGTTTTTTGTGTTTGCAAAGTCTGGTGTTTCCAAACAATAACGTAAAAAAACTTGAGTGCTACGCCCCCCCTTTTAAAAAACCAAAGGGGTTCTGTTAAAGAAAACCTGGAAAAAAAAAATGGGGACCACGCAAAAAACTCTCAAAAAAAACCAAGGGTCAAGTTTTTTTTTTTTTTGTCATATCTGGATACCCAAAAAAATTTCTTTGCTGGAGAAATAATTTGCCGAACCCAAACTTGGAAGGGATTGTATAAGGTTGTTATGTTAAGTTAAGGGTTTTAGTTTATTGGTACATTTTTCCCAAATTTTGTGTTATTTTTATGTTGAAATGTATGATGTAATTCAAAATGTATTCAAGAGTGTTTTCAATTGTGTAAATGTATTTTTTCCCAAATTTAATCCATCCAAATCTTTCTTTTCCCGCTTAATTCCGTGGTTCGGGGTTCCACAGGGTAGGCAACGTTCCAAGCCAGAGGACCCCCCCCAAAAAACCTTTTCTTTCCCCCTGGCCCACCAATCCACCCAGCTTTTTTCTGGACCTGGGGGGAATCCCCAAGGCCGGGCTCCCCAGGCGGGCGAAAGAAGTTAAAATCCCCCTCCACGTGGTCCTAGTTTTCTAACCCCCCCCCCTTGCGTCTCTTTTTCCCCAGCTGGGACGGGGCTGGGGAAAAAACACCTCCCCTAAAGGGGGGAAGGCGGCACAGGGGTGGCCATCCCCTACAAAAAACTAGGTTTTGGCCGGAAAACCACCTTTCAAAAAAAAACTGGCCTTTCCTTCGGACGCGAAGAGGAGCGGCTCAAACTCTGGGAGGTCCCTTTCCCTGGGATACAAACCCGAACTTTCCTTCACCCTTACCCCCCCTAAGGAGAGACAGACCCCAGCCCACCCTGCGGAGAACCCAATCTCGGGGCCGCTTGTACCGGGCAAATTCTCGTTTTTCTTCGTTTCCCCATGGGGAAACCCTCCCTTTTCCATTTTGGGACCCATAAGGGTGAATTGTGGGGGAACGGAAAAGGCCGCGGGTAGAACAGGTAAGGCTTTTGCCTTTTTGGCTTCGGGCTCCCTTTTCGTCAAACAACGGTGGCGGTAAAGGCAACTGCAAGTTTTAACCGCTTCCCGCTTGGCCTTCCCCGATTCTTCCGACCCCCGTTCACCGCTCCATTGTCCCACCCAAAAACCTGAAAGGAAAAAAAAACCAAGGGACCCCCCGAAGATTACTTGAACTCCTTCCCACTTTTGGGTTAAAAAGGTAAAACTTCAACATTCCCCTAAAACCTTGGAAAAGTGGGGGAAAACAGGTTTCAATCGGGTTTTCCTTCCGGAGCAACACCCCCCATGGCCCTCAAGACTTTGGAAGGTTGCTGATCCTCATCCCAGCCGGCTTTCACACTCGGTTTGCGAACCAAATCCCAGGTGAGTGCTGAAGGGTCGCAGACCGATGAAGCCATTCAGAAACCACGCATTTCATCTGCAAAACACAGTGGTTGCAATCCTTAGTCCACCTACTGGCAGACCCCCCTTTCCCCTACGACTACGCCCTCAAAAATCCGGAAATCCATGTATATTTACAAACAAGGATTGGTGACAAAAGTGGCAGCCTTGGCGGAGGCCAACCCTCACCTGAAATGGGTCCGGACTTACTGCCCGAGTGACCCGGACACATCTCTCGCTTTGGGGGACAGAGATTTGGGATGGCCCCTGAATATGGGCCCTGTAATTCAATATATTCAATGGTATTAAAAAATAATTACCCAAACATTTAGTATTTGTAAAATGTTTATTTTCATTGTATATGTAGTTATTTTATATGGTATGTAAGTGTTGTCTCGTGGTTATTGCTACTGTTTGTGAATCGTTGTTGTGCCCTCACTCATGGGCCTGCACCGTTGATGGTGGTGGAGTGGGGCTTTAAACTTAAGACAGCCATTTTATGGGTTTTGAAAATTATCATGCTAACATAACATTGCAACTTACAGAATTGAATGGATAGGGTTTTAAATATGTTCATGTCTTTGCTGGGACATTATTTGTTATCCTTTTCCAAAAATAGCCTCTCAGGAATGCGATTCCTGTTAATCTGTTTGGGTTGCCACTGTCCAGTGTCTGCCAGCTGGGGCCCCGCCTCAGAAAAGCTGCCATCTTCTGTCAACAGGGAGAACTGTTGAACACTTGTCATCTATATGAAGGCTCAGGCGCAAGTTCTTTCAGGAAGAACTGGGTATGTATACAAATTCACTCGCAAGCTGCCTTTATAATCAGCTCATCACGGGCGCTGTCTTTAAACCTATTACATTCACCTCTCTCCAGGCAGGCCAATCACCGGGTGCTGCAGCCAAACTTTAAAATGGTTCTCCTCTCTCCTGCAGTCAGCTGTGAGTTGCAGGTTGTACATGCTGCGCCCCGCCTCCTCTCCACCCACCTCCGTTCCATCATATCCAGAAGCCGAAGGAGACGCTAATCCAAAAACCTCATCACACCTCCTCTTCATTCCCATCTCCTCATTCAAATCTAGATCTTTCAGCATCATCATCACCAGGTGTCTAGACCCGGGGGGGTTCCCTATATGCCTCACGGGCTTTTCCCCCTTTACCAATAATGATTTCCCAGGATCAGGGCTAATCGCCAAAGACTTAACTTTTATCATATGACATGGTGTCAATAAATGTGCTCTTTAAACAAAATGAGATGTGCTCTCCTGATTGAACTGTCTGGACCCCATCCTCAACTGTTTTTTTCAAACCATGAAATGGGGCCTTCAGAGGCTTTCTCCTGTCGTGATTCATGTTTTGGTGGATTTTTTAATACTTTTTAGATATAATAATTGCACTTTATTATTATTATGATTACCTTTTAATCTATATAAATTGTATTTAACATTTGTGTCACTTTTGTTCCACCTTTATGCCAGCCAATCAGAGGTATACATGTGTTAACTTTGTTAATCTCTTTTAGGTTTCATTTCTTATTTTTGTGAATTTCTATATAAAATGCCTGATTTCTACCTGAAATGGCTTATGTATTTTTAAATTACATTTTTTGTAGAGCTTTGGGACTTTTCAGCTGGAATAAATATTATAACTTCTATCATGGTTTTGTTCAACATTGGCCAGCTTCACTGTTTGAGCTTTATTGGTTTGGTGCCAGCATTCTCCTGTGCTCTTGAAATCAAATGTTGGATTAAGCATAAAACAACATTAAAATAAACACTACAATAGCCCAGAGTTGTGGGTTATTTGACCACACAAAGGTTGCTCATTTGTGTGTACCGGTATATACAACACAGGCTATGTATATAATAATATGTCAAGTATAATTAATACAACTTCTCACATTCTGCATTAGAGGCTTGTGAACCACATATATTATTCTTATTTATCTATTAAGTTATGACGACTTCCTCGGGAATATCATATTGTGTCATAAGCCTAATTAATGGGGTCAAAACGTTCAGTCAAAACGGTGTTTGTTGGCCCACATGCAAAGGGTTTGTTAAACTCTGCGGCTTATCCTGCGTGGTATTTATGAGTAATTTTTAGCAAACAGCAACGCTTCAACTCCTGTTACATGGCGTATATTGCAAGCTGCAATAAGGAAGCCTAAAAGGACGACGTTAATCTACGGGTCGGGCTAATACTTAACTTTATTTAATAAAAGATTTACATCATACAGCCATTTGTATAATATTTTTACAAATGATGGATTAATCGAACATGGGTGCTAATATATCCATTAATCCTCTCTCAGCCTCCGTCTGGGCTGGCCAGTAAGGGCGATCATGCAGCGTCCGTTTGTTATTTGGTGCCATCCATGGTGTAGAAAGAGAGCTAAAACTGAATTTAAATACTGCAACACGTCACATCACATGCAAGTGCCGGGCGGCGCGGGTTCCGTGGGGGGGTTAGATGCTTGCTTTTCATAATGCGGCAGAGGGAATAACTCTCAGAATAACGTTATTAGCATCATTTTACAACTTTTTTTTACGGAACGCATATGGGGTTTTTAATAAGGGCTCTATATTTTTTTTACTAAGTGTTCATACTGGGCCTAGGTTTATCTAGGCTTTAAAAAAATTATCCAAACGATTTTTTACAGACCATTCTCCCCATTTAAAGGGCCCAGATAAACCGGGCCCGAAATCGGCTCAGTAAATGGGGAGTCGGGGCCGAACATGAGCCTGCGGCCACGCCCCTATTCGGCGTAGTGGTGGTGCGCCGCCACCGTCGGCCGGTCCCTTTTTCTGGCCGGACCTGGACGCCTTTTTTTCTTGGCCGATCTCAACATGTTTGAATCGGGCGTCGGGAACACCACCGGAAGTCGGACAAAGGGATAACACTGATTGGCTGTTCAGCTAGCGAATCAGTGCATGAGAAGCGTTAACGGAAGTGAGGGAGGTAAACAAATGATTTAAAATGGAAGATGGAACACACACGGACGGCTATTTCACCTCATCGGTTTATAGAGCTCCTGTTCGTTCATGTTTTCAATGGACGAGAGTGAAAATGGAAAGAAAAACGCTATTTGTTGTTTGTTTATAACACGGAGTCTGTTCTTCTTCTCTGTCTTCCGGTTGTTCCGGTTGTTGCCTCTTTTGAATGATGAATACACACTACCGCCGCCTGCTGGTAAGGAGAGTTATTGCCAATCATGCATACGCAGTTCATACGTGCTCGGCTCGGATTTGCGGTGTGTTCCAGTGCGCGAAGTCGGCAAATACGCAGGAGAGTCCGGCGACGCAACAGTCGTTGTCGGCGTCGGCGACTTCTCAGGTGACTGGCCGGTGTATCTGGGCCTTAAGTCAATGGGGAAAAGTGTTACGGGCCTGGCAACCAAACGGAAGTGTAGTACCGCCATTTGGCCAGCACGAATATTTTCATCAGAGTCCGGCGCACTTCTTGGGGGCTTGGTTTCTCTAAGCAGGGCTGGAATAGAGGGGTAGGACAGGAGGGATGTCTAAAATGCATGATCTGTTTGTATTTTGAGAAAAACACATCATAGACATGTTTTTATATATTTTTATATATCTGAGACCCATAATACATGCCTAAAAATAGCATGACACGTGCACTTTAACATCTTTTTATAATACAGCCCTTGTTTACTTCAATTATTAAAATATTCCCTCAGTAGTTGGATGCTTTTAACACCATGAGGCATGCATGAAACACAGAGTTTCCCTTGAGTATTCAAAAGCAACACCGAGTGAGTTACTAAATTACTTTTGATTACATTTGACTTTGAAATCAACTAAAATGCAATTCAGACCGACTAAAGAGTAAAAACATGACTAAAACATGACAACTTTTAATGGAATAACACATAGAGAATATATTTACAAGGACATTATAGTATCCCAGTTATGATCAGATATTTGGAGTATCCCAGTTATGTTATGTGCATTTAAATATTATATTGGTAAAAAGTCCCTTTCCCAGTTTTAGGACAACTTTATGTGCTAGCTTGAGTACTCCTTAACCCCCGATACTTATAATCCTATTATACAGGTTTTTGAACATGTCTGCCGTGTGCACAGGCATTTCTCAACTTGAGTAATGCAATAGTAATATGAAAGTTAGACTTAGTTTAGTCAGTCTGAATGGATCTGATCATCTGGATCATACCTTTCCAATGATGCAACTAACATCTTTACCTCTCCCTAGGAGCTTACGTTTTTATGAGTTGTCCGACTGTTTGTCTTTTTGTCAGCAAGATGAGGAAAACACTATTAGGCCAATTGTTATGAATTGTATTAGACGGATGTAGGCCAAGAAAGAACACATTACATTTGGGAAATCAAATTTCACTGCACTCATGTGGTGTCACACATTATACCACATATCCTTGGTAGCGTCCATGTTATTTCCACATGACCAACTTTGGAAGTGGGACCATCTAGGGAGTATTTAAGTGTATCAGTGGCGAACCGTCAGGGCCTTCAAGGTATTCAGAGAATACCCTGGAACACTCAGATAAAACAAACAAAAAAACGATCCAAACTACAACATATAATAAGTACCCTATATTAAGATTGATGCAAAAC
>NW_011350009.1:22351-34201 GCF_000735185.1 Notothenia coriiceps
CTTTCCAGTTTACGTAAATGTCTGTTATTCGGCTTGGATTTGAAAATAAATATCTGAATACAATACGACTGTATAGTCCGGTGACCTATATAACCGTTTTTTTCCTCTTCCCCACGACGGCATTTATTGGCTGATGCCGACTTCATACTCAGGAGCGACTTATAGTCCCGGCAAATACGGTATGTCCTAGATACTATGTGTTAATTGGGATCCTAATACACAAATACACAGACAAATATAAGACAAGACCACATCCAGAAAAAGTGGCGCAAAAATCCTTGATTATGCGGGCTAAAATCTTGATTATGCGATTAAACATGCGGGGTTCTTATGTGACTTTTACTGCGGTGGAAATTGCCGGGAGTCCTAGGAAATATGCCGGAAAGTTTGCTTAAATATGCGGGGGAAAAGAATAACAACAACGTTTTTTTGAAACTTGGGCTGTTCTATTTATTCTCTCTCACACACAACCTGCCACTAACGTTAAACCCTTTACTATTCATTGAAAACACATCTCAATGTTTTATTTATTGTAAAAGCAAAATTGGGCTATTTTAATCTCACACCAAACACCACCACCCCCCGCCACACACACACCACACACCTCACACACACACACACACACACACACACACTTCTCCGGCTCATTCTGTTTTCATTTACTCGTTCGTTATCTGACCAGCTTCAATCTTGTAGGCTACTCACTTCGTTTCTTGTAGCCCTCGAAAGGGTTTTGGAGGTTGATCCCTCGGTGAACGGGAGTTGAATGGCTTTCTTGTCCGCAGCAGCAGAAAGCATTTTCGAATGTTTGAATGAATCAAAGTGGGTCGCCACCGTCGATTTTCTCTTATGATGCAACACACAGTTGCACGGGGTGCAGAATAGTTTCCCCCCACTTTTTGCCCGGTCTTTAGTAGAAATGTTCGTTGATAAATGAGCTCTATACAGTGTTGTTTACATTCTGTGATGCGCGAGCTGATGACGTCACGTCAAGACGAGTTAACTTTTTTTTCTTCTCAACTTTGTGTGGAAAAATGCGGGGATTATGCGGCCTTTTGATAAATATGCGGCTTTTTAAAAATCTGCGCCATTTTGCTGATTATGCGGTAAATTCTGCGATCGCAGAATCGCGTTTTTCTGGAGGGTCTAATTAGCTTTTAATAAGACCCAAACCATTGTAAGTGCTTTGGCTAAAAAGCTTTTGGATTTTTGCTATAAAAGTGAGTTTTTTAAAATCACAAATGTAACCATAACGCATTTAGAGAAAGCACTTTAAAAACTATTTTCTGGCTTCATAGAGATCGTTTAAGGGTTAAACGTTTTTTATGCTGTAACCTTTATTTACATGTACAATGGGTTTCTAGGAAGTCCAAAAAGGATCATTTCTAGTTCAAATAAAAAGTACATTTCACATTGATCCTTCCCTGCTCTGTGGAGGCCACGGTCAGAGGCTCAGCTCCCTCTTTACGCCCGTCATCACCGCGCCCTCATGTTCAGAGCATTTCTTCTGCCAGCAGCGACTCTCTGAACCTCCGACCAAAACGAAAGCCCGGTCTGACACCCAGCGCCTCAGCTTTGAACACACCAGATAAGAGGCGGTGCTGCAAAACTGACGGATGCCTGGTGGAAAAAGCAGCGAGAGACACTCTGAAAAACAGACAAAATTGTCCGGAAGGATAACACAGATATTCTGGGTAACAACCTTGAGCCTGTCAACTTTGGCTCTCGGGATCTTATTCAGAGACTTAGAAATAAAATAAGAAAGCGGACGTTCTTCAGCGGGTGAAACCAACATGACATATCTATCCGGGGTGGAGGTGGATGTTGTTATGTTTTCTACTTCAGGTCACTCAGATAGCCCGACAGGTGAAGGTGCAGAAATGGCTGCTCATTGAGAAGAAGGAGTGTGGAGCTTATAGCCGCCGATGTTTCTAAGACGAGTCTTTGCTTGGCAAGGTCGTTGTGTTTTATTAGCACTAAAGTTTCAAACTGCTCTTTATCTGTTGAAGCAGTTAACTCTAAACTGTGTTTAAGCCGGTGTTTGATAGTAAAAAGGCACTGCAGTGGCACTTTCAGGATGCTAAAGCACAAAGTCAACACTTTCTGTGAGTTTAATTTAAACATCTGCACATATACTTGCAAGCTCAGAAAAGCAAGTTATCCAACAACATGTGTTTTAGGTGTTTATAAACATTGACTCTCAGACATTTGCAATATTTGCAAAAGATGAATCATTATCTCTAAGCCAATATACAAATAAGAACACAACTAAATATATGGAAAAGAAAAATGGCTTACCTTCAACAACAAAAACAATTCAAACTATGATTGGAAAACCATGATGGTGAATACATCAATCATCTACCAATGGAACATTTTGATCAGACTTTACCTTGGTTGCTGATTGGCTAATGGTTACACAAGCAAAAACATCGTTATGACATCATAAAGTGGCCAAAATCTGATCAGCTCATTTTCAGACAGGTTTTTATAGAAATGGATCAGGACAAAAAGAGAGAGAATCTTTGTTCCTGAAACTTTCAGAGTCTCTTTCCACAGAGGGGACGCATGTTGATGTAGAAGAGACGTGAAAAAGTGGATTTTGCATAATAGGTGACCTTTAACACGTCCTAACGTGTCTTTATCCCCCCCCCTGCAGGCTCCTTCATGATGGTGAACTCCTCGCAGCATTTCGGTGGTCAGCGCGCTCAGCTTCTCTTGCTCCCGCTCAGCGAGAACGACACACACTGCATCCAGTTCAGCTACTTCCTGTACAGCCGTGATGGCCACAGCCCCGGAGACCTGCAGGTCTTCATCCGGGTCAACGGGGGCCCCAAGGGCAGCGCCGTGTGGAATATCTCCGGCTCCCAGGGCCGCCAGTGGCACCAGGTGGAGCTCGCCGTCAGCACCTTCTGGCCCAGCGAATACCAGGTGAGAGCTGCACAAAGCTACACATTTACCCCAAAAAACACCAATTCAAATTCAAAGGCTTGGTGTTGGCAATGAACATCTTCTGACCTGAGCTCCTCCAACAATGCAACATATATAATAAAATACAGAAATACAAAATAAAAAGTAGTGCAAAAAGACTATATACAGTACATGTCAATAGAATATGGGATATGTTCAAGGCTTTGCACTACATGGCGAAGTAGTTATGGCTGGACATGGCCGTCTACCAAACGGAGGGTCAGTGGTTCAGTCCCTAGCCTCGGCAGACAACATGTCAAAGCAACAAACTCTACATTATTACATTGTATTTGGCTGATGCTTTTACCCAAAGCGACCAACATACACTTCAATATGGTAGACATTCATAAGGTAGTAATTTGGGGTTAACTATCTTCATACTTATAGCATTGAACCTGTAACTCCTGACATTACATTACATGTTAATTGTTAGACACTTTTATCCAAAGCGACTTACATATTAGTCAATACCGTGGACAATCCCCAGAGGAGCAACTTAGGGAGAAGCGTCTGGTCCAGGGACACAAGGGCTGCAGCGGGGATTGAACTTGTGCTCCCCTGATCCGAAGGTCAAAGCACTATCCCAGTGAGCCACAGCCTCCCTGATCTGCAGATCACCCAAAATGCAACATATTGCATGGCCAAAGGTGTGGGGGTGTTTTACAAGTTGCTTTGCATGGAGTGTCAGTAACGCAATATAAAGAGTCCAATTTGGTGCTACTGAATCTGATAAAGGTTTTTCTCAATTGTCTTCTTAATATGAGCTATGAAGTCCTGCATGCACACAAAATCTGTTCGATAGTTTGAGAGATTTCTGTGTTTTTTGAATCTCACTTGTTTAATCACTGATTTCCAATTGGAAAAAAGTTACGTCACAAGTGGGATATCAGCTTAAGGGCTGACATGAATAAATTCCACTTACATTTTCCAGTTAAATGTCCCTTTTCAAACCTTTATTCAACCTCAAACCTCGCCAATTATGTTTTTGGTTTGATGTGTTGGCATGGTGTTGGTTTGTCAGCAGGATCACAGAAAGACTTCAGGTTTGATTCTGTAGTGTATCATTGGCCAACAAAGAACCCATTTCATTTTGGAGCAGATCCTCATCATGGGCAGATACAAACATTACTCTACACTTATGGAAAGGACCTTGGCGGCTCTGCGTCCTTATGCAGTCTTAAGTGTTTCTCTGTACATTAAATATTAAAGCTGTGAAACCGGGGGGCTTTAAGATCAGTAATCCATCACACTCTATTCTGGCCTCATTTCAGCACCTCGTGAGAAATATAGAAATATTTCAGTTTTTTAAAATTGGATCCAAATGAAATGTCCCACCCACGCTCACTATCATTTGTCCAAAGTCCAAACATTTTAAACTGTATCTTTTCAATAAAACCCTGTCAAATGCTTCCTTTATTTCAGTGTTGCATGCAGGAGGAAGAACATTTGTAGCTTCAAGACAGTTTGTTCTGCCAATGTCGTTCTTCTGTTATGTAATAAATATAAATTGAAGCTCTGTCACTTGAAGTTAAAGGAGAACACCACAGATTTCTACCCATGAAGATCAGCTTGACAGAAAGACTACAGACACTCTTGTGAGAGGAAATTAGAAATGTAACCGGAAAGAGGAATTATGGGATATGTAGGATCTGGTGTTTTTGGCATTTGACGATTCCTCAGGACTTAAAGTCAGGATATCTCTACCTCTGCTGCTTTCGCATCTTTTTAATCAGCGTCTTCTGAACTTTATGAAAGTGAAAACCTAAATTGCTGGAGCAGCCGTTCATAAATCCAATCCTGTCCTCTCAGCAGTGCTGACAATATCAGCTAAGTGATAGCTATTAAGGTGACAGTCAGAAAACTGATTCTTATTTTGAGTGATTTCTCACTTCATTGATTTACTGTATGTTGTGAACTAATCATACTTAACTGCACAACGCTTCAAAGATGGATAGGTTTTCTGAACTTCATAGCCTACCTTTTTTAAAGAAGCATGATTTTCTTTGATAAGATCAGCATCACTGCCTTGCAGCTTATTTGTCTTTTCCATCAAAGATGTGAGGTGCTAGCATAAAACTACATGTACGGAATGACATTTGTGCACTTTACCTGTTACTCTCCTACGTTTGGTACTGCTGTCCAAATCCGAT
Source organism: Notothenia coriiceps (assembly GCF_000735185.1). Lineage (NCBI taxonomy): Eukaryota > Metazoa > Chordata > Actinopteri > Perciformes > Nototheniidae > Notothenia > Notothenia coriiceps. The sequence goes on from NW_011350009.1 coordinate 27,472, forward strand.
CAAAAATAACCAACCACGCATTTAGCCGCTGCAAGATGGATGCAACACAACAGATAAACATCGGCCAGTTGGTGAATGTTAATTGCAGAAGCAAAACTCTGCATGCACCAATGCACAGAATATATATCTATGCATCCTTACTTAATAATAGGGATGTCCCGATCACCTTTTTTTGCTCCCGATCCGATTCCGATCATTTGATTTTGACAATTCGCCGATACCGATTTTTCCCGATCCGATCTTTATGCAATGCATTAAGAGAAAAAAAAGAAAAAAAGCATTCAAGTTGTCCCTTAAGGTTATTTTTTTATTTAAATTGGATATTCTATCCAACATGGATATAGCTTCTTTCTTTCACAGCAGCATTGGATATGTTCAGTTGTGCAGCATTGGATCAAAACAAAATAAAGCTTATCAGTACTCGTTAGCTTACTGCTACAATTAGACACTGCCCTGCCCACTCTGTTGCCAGATTTGAGAGAAATAAGCAACCAGGTCTATGAAAACAAGCCCCAAAGAAGCAACACATACATGATGTTGTGTAATTTGAAACCAAAACTAAGGCCTCAGGATGACTTTAAGACTTGAACATGGTCATTTTTGTTTTGTACCATTGAATACAAAAAAAAAAAAAAGTATTTATTAAAAGAAATTAAAAAAATCCCGATCCCCGATTTTTTTCTCCCGATTCCGATCTTTTGAAAATCACGTGATTGGCTCCGATCCCCGATCACGTGATCGGATCGGGACATCTCTACTTAATAATATTGTATATTTCACCATAATGGAGATGTATGTTGGCAATAATCAGCAATATGATACGTTTTAGCCACACCTGCACAAAGATTTGCATATGAGGTAATATTCTATACAGTATCAGAAAACAGAATAGCTCAATACTCAAGTGTAATGATCTTTCATACACCACTATTTCACTGATTGAACCCATTGTGAATAAATCATAATGTCAGGTCCCTGTTCTGTTCAATTGCTACCCTAAAATTGGGTAGCCTATAAAGAATTCTGAGAAACATTACACATGCTAGCATCAGCATCTCTCTCTCATTTGTATTGTTATAAACTCAATCACGACACAGTTATTGTAAATGTCTTGAATTTTCTCTTAGCAGGGCACTTAACCGTCTCATTGGTCCCTGTGTACTGAACCTTCTACTACCAGCGTGATTACCGTCCCCCTATCCTTCATATGCATGGAAGAATTAGCTAATTGCGGCTGTGCTATAAATCACATTAGCTCAGTAGGTGTACGATCACAGTGGGCGTTTGTTTGCATTGTACCTTTTATTTATTGCTCCATTTACCCGCATGCTGCAGTGTAATCGATATCTCCGTTTGATGCCTGTGTTGTCGATGCTGCATTATTAGCGCTGTTGTGTAGCTTGTAAGGTTCTGATGACTGCCTCACCTCATTACAGCCGATCATTTATTCCCTAACGCTGTCTTTCTTCACACCAAGCATGCCGAGCCCCCTAAGAAAAAGAAACAGGCGTTAATGAGAAGGCTGGTGGGAGCGTGGGTCCAAACAGTCAATTGACCTCAATTGCACGCGACCCCCATTGCGGAGGAGCCGGTTGGGCTTCTGCTTCCATAACCTTGGTGCACCGTGGGCCCCTTCTCAATAAATCAAGAGCCAGTTAATGAGATTAGAGCGCTGCACAGATCAATGAGGACGGCTTCTCCATCCTCCGCCGTAAGCCACTCGCACAAACAGCCAAACTGATTTAAAGTAATGATTTTCTTCCCCTCGGTGAGGATGGGAGAAGTTTGTCTGTCTTGCAGAGGAGGTGGAGGTGGAGGTGGAGGTGGAGGAGGAGGGGTGATCTCTAAGGGAAGCCGAGGTGTAGCATCAGACAACTCGGCTCAGGCTGGGAGTTTGCTTTAGAGCTGCAGTGTTTACCATTTGGACAGGCGTGCATAAGCAATGTAATCCACTGGTGATGTGTGTCCAAGCTGGCTGAGTGATGGGGAGCCGCTGTTCTCTCAAGTCCTCCCGTCGGGCGTGTAGACACTAAACAGATTGCTTTATTTGTACTATAAAGCTGTCTGATAGGCAGCACATAATGAAGCAGGTCGAGCTGAGCTGATAAGTGTGGAGAGACTTTTACACGGGTGGAAAAGCGAGAGTTGCTGGTGGTGAGCTTCACTGAACTTCTCGTGTCGTGTGCTCATTGAAACACTAGGTCCAGACGTTGTGTTTGGGAGAGAAACACAGGGATTTTAGCCTTTGCAGACCATTTACATGCACACAAAGCTATAGAACACACCACAGGAAAGAGAAAACCACAACAAGTCCTCTTTAAAATGTTATGTAATGTTTAAACATGCAAATGAGGCGTTATGTAATGCTACATTTGGTGAAATTAAGAGACGCAAATAGATAAGGTTAGTTAGTTAAATAAAACCCTCATGTGTATTTTTGGATGTTTCTTTGTTCCAATAGTCTACCTCATGTCAGTGACGGCAAAATGCAAAAGCTGATCCCAGTCCAACATATCTCTGTAGCAGTCTGTGTTTCCTCAGGGTGTTGATGCTCGCTGATCACAGGGATGTTTTTTTTCTTCATTTAATCGAAACCACCACTTCCACCAGTGTTTGTTCACCAACACACACACACACACACACACACACACACACACACACACACACACACACACACACACACACACACACACACACCCCCCCCCCCCAAGCCCTCTGAAGTGGAAGTCCTCTCAGCTCCTCTGCGGCCTGCAGGCGTCATCTGTTGGCTGCGAGAGCTGGACAGAGATCTTTATCGACAGATAAGTGGAGCCCTGTGGGGCCGAGCTGTGAGTCCCAGTGGAGGGAGAGGATGAGGAGGAGAGGTGTTCCCAAGAGGAAGAAGAGGGTACTTTTTAAAGAGGCACCATCTCAATTTTATTGACATTTGGCAGCAAACAATTACACAGTGTTTTTTCAAGACATAGTAATTGTACATCTTAAGTTTGTCTGTCGGAAATGCCTTTTTTCTTTTTTTTACAAAAAGATCAAATAAAAACAGTAAAAAGTACGAACAATACGAACATTAGGGAGTGATCATGACTTCACAGTGAAATCACACGTTTGTAAAAATACTATCTGGCCTTTGAGGTTTTACGAAATCAGTCCACTTTCTCCATCGTGACACAAATACCATCTCAATCTTGTTCCTCCTAACACCTAATGGACACTTTGATTCTTAAAGACTAATGAGTGGTTCAGTATTTATTTTTGTAGGCAGACACGGAAGTTAGCATCTACCTCGTTCCCTACATAAAAAGCCAGTGGGATTTCTCCATGTGATTTTGGATTATTGCCGAAAGTAATCTCAGGAGCAAACACAGGTTTATGATACTTACATGTTTTGTTCAGCAGGATAATCTCCACATAATAACAACACGTTATGATTTCTGAAGTAAAAAGCTAAGCTAAAGGCGGCTAACATTATTTACTGACATATTTTATTTCGTAGAATAAAAGTCTCTTCCGTTTGTTTTAACCACAGACCTTATTTCAGGCTAGCAACCAAGAACATTCAAGAAAACCCTGAAGACTAAAAGTGATAATTTATCCAACCTTATTTCTGCCATACTGCTTCACTCCCTGGGTGAAAGAAGATACAACACAATAGAAAAGTATATGGAGAGATGGAGGAAAGATAAGAGAGAAGCGGGCTTAATGGTGAAATGCACTGGGAATTAAGATAGATAAGGAGGACAAAGCAGTGAGGGAGGAAACCAACACATCCAGAAAAGGTGAGAAGCCAATGTTTCCAAAATAGCTTCTCCTTAGCACCTACTGTACCTCCCACACTCTGTCTGACAGGGAGAGAGTGAAGCGGTCGGATCAATGTTCTCTGCTGTCCTTCAAAGATAAGTGTGTTCACCAAAGTGTAGAAGTGTGAGACCCAGGTCATGAACTCAGATGTCACATGCTGATCAAATCAGATTCACAGCCAATAGTTTAAACAGTGTTAAAGAGCACATGTTCTGCTGATGTTCAGGTGTATATCAGTATGTAGTGTCTCTACTTTAAAGAGTCCTCTCCTGCTGATGTTCAGGTGTATATCAGTATGTAGTGTCTCTACTTCTTTAAAGTAGAGACACTACATACTGATATACACCTGAACATCAGCAGGAGAGGACTCTTTAAAGTAGAGACACTACATACTGATATACACCTGAACATCAGCAGGAGAGGACTCTTTAAAGTAGAGACACTACATAGTGATATACACCTGAACATCAGCAGGAGAGGACTCTTTAAAGTAGAGACACCTCTAGTGTCAGATGTCAACATTTGAATCTCAGGTGAACCCTAAACCTAACCCAGTTAATTCACTAGATGTCTATATTTCCTTCTATTCTGTACAATCCCTGTCAAATGCATGCTGTCACTTCGTAGTTATTATAATTGTTTCTGGGTTGGGATCCCCCCTGTTGCTTTGTTACTTGCAAGTCACTGAAGCTGATTTACCAGCGGATATGACCATCAAATACCATTCTTATTAATCCCAAAGTTTAGGACAGTTGGGAACAGTTTGCACCTCATGGTTACATTTGTTGACAAAGCATTTGCTAGGTCACAAAAGTCAAAATCTAACAAATACAACTTACTACCATCATTATACACTCAGACATAAAGATTGGAGAAGCGGTAGGATACCAGGGCATAAGCTCCTTCAAGCGCGCTGAAAAGTTCCTTGGCATGTACTGCACTATTCCAGCATTTTTAGATTTCAGAATAATCCTCAGACAAACAGACTAATCAAATATGTGCATGTCAAAGCACAGTGGAAGTCAGTGTGTGGCCGCGCACTCAGACGGGCAATAGATTGCAAAGTTGACAGCCTTAGAGACGTCATCAATTCATCACGCGTCAATGCGCCCACCACCATCGATTCACTCGTTAAGCCTCTGCATCTGGGCTCGCTCTCAGTGTGTTTCAGCGCCACGCTGCCAGATGCTCGGGAACTTGGCGCCCAATATCGGTGCAAACGTAAACCGCAGATATTATGCAAATGAGTACAATGCTGTTGCTCTGCACATACAAAGCAGAGCGCTGAAAATGAGACGGTTTACTGAGTGTTTGAAGCTACAGTACAAATGCAATACACTGCAGATACAGAAAACACAATGGGATAACAAAAACCATTTCACCAATTTAACAATGAATATAAAATATACTTATATTTTGTTCCTGTAGTTGTTATAGGTTAGTATCAGGGTATTACTGTCAAGTTTCTGTGTTTGGTCGGTTGTCTGTCTTGTGGTTGGTCTTTTCAAGTGCATTCGTGTATTTTTGTATTTTCTTGCTTCTGTATTTGCAACTTTTGTCTGTATTTTGTTGGTTTTCCTGTATTCAGAGTGCCTTTTTATAACTGACTATGTTTTCGATATGTGTTGTCTTCATTTGGAGAACATTTGTATTTGCTTGAGTTGTCTGGGTTTGAAGCATTGGATTTTGTCTCTATTTTCCAAGTGTATTTATGAGTCATCAATGTTTTTCTTGTTTCTGTAATTGCTTTTCTTGTCTTTATTTGATGCTTATTTGTCTTTTTTGAGTGTTCTGTATTTGTTCGGCATGTCGGATTTTGTATGTTGTCCTACTAAATTTGTTTATTTGGTTAAGTTGTATGTATGTGAACCATTATATCATGTCTCTATTTTCAGATTGTTTTGTGCATATTTCTATATTTGCCATTTTCTTAATGTCTTTCATTTTTTGTAAAGCACTCTGAATTGCCTTGTGTTGGGGCTATATAAATAAACTTGCCTTGTGTGTTCATTCTTCTTTTTGTATGTACATTTGATCATTTGGCAGTATTTTCTGCATTTGGCTGTGTTTGTATTGGTAAAGCTGTTTTCTTCAGTTTTAGGTTTACTGTGTGTTTTCTAGCCGGATGTGTTATGTGGCGAGCCGAGACCATGCGGATCAAGCCTGATGTGGAGCAGGAAATGAAACAAGGTTTGTATTGATTTCTCCGGCGAATATGAGCATGAAGCAGAATTCTCATTTCAGCATCAAAGAAAGAACACAGAAAAGTAAATAGGTAGATGCAGCTTTACCGATTGTATTGGTGATTATAAGTGAACGAAGTAACCAGAACATAGTGACATCACTATGTAACCCTCACGGACCTACTGGGTGGCGCTCCAACATATTGTATGTGATAGGCTAAGGGGCGGGAGTCGCGGGACATCTCTAATTTAAAAACACCTGAACATCAGCAGGAGAGGACTCTTTAAAGTAGAGACCTACTACATACTGATATACACCTGAACATCATACATACTGATATACACCTGAACATCAGCAGGAGAGGACTCTTTAAAGTAGAGACACTACATACTGATATACACCTGAACATCAGCAGAACATGTCCTCCGTCCTTTAATGCAGTTGTCAAGTTCTCATTTTAACCAAGGAGAAGTAAAACCATCAATGATAGCTACTGTACTATAGAAACAAATTGACCCTGCTATTAAAGTTATTTTGAAATGATTTGATTTACATAATAAGATCCGCATTTCACCACAGGTGGAGCCTACTTTTTTTTTCAAGGTATTTTTCAGGGTATAAAATTCAACATGTTTGAGCAACCCAAATACTGGGACTCTCCTTTAACTTAAACATTATCTTGTACATTTTAAATTCATGTATTGAAAGTGTATATATGTGTCTCTTTGTGGGACAGCAGAGGAATGTCTCT